>NC_047163.1:25907419-26172419 GCF_009819705.1 Hippoglossus hippoglossus | reverse complement strand
TTGTTGGTATATTTGTGAGCAAGATTATGCAAAAACTACGGGACGGATTACCATGAAACTTGGTAGATGGATGTGATATGAGATGGGGATGAATAAACCCATTCGATTTTGGTGGATCCGGATCAAGGGCTGGATCAAGGAACTTATTCACTTTCTTCAACATTGTGAGAGGGTTTTTTTCAACATATTTGTTGATTTCTCAGAGAATAGTTAATGGATATTGATGATAGAAATCAGTCATGTTTAGGGGACTGATATTAATGAATGTGTGCCATTCGGTGCAGAGCCAAAATAGAATCTGGATCTAGTGATTTTAAATGTGGTTTTATAAGGGGACTGTTGGGACTCTGAGGAGGTTAAAAACATTTGAATACTGTAACTTTTAGCAAATGTTATACTCAAATAGGACAAACTAAACCTAATAGAGACTATTTTCAGCTGCAAGTCTTCACAAACTCAATGTATAAAAATTAAGGATTAAAAAAGAGAGCCCTGATGTGCAGGGGGTTTAACTGCAGCTAGACTTCATCCACATAGACTCTAATAATCACACCTGGTCCAAAATGTAGTCAACCAGAACAGACCCTAAAAGAATCGTGTGACTGTGTGCGACAACAATGAGAATAATAATATATATATCAGGCTTTGGATGCACACACACACTATTTGTTAGCAAGATCAATCAGTGTTGTTTGCCTTTTTATTTGTTTAAAATAAGAAAAATATATAATAGCACCAGTGTTGAGCCCTTTAACTGTGTTAAGTGAGTGACTTAATTGTTATAATAAATCACAAAAAATCTGTGTGGATCCACTGGGGTTAACTCTTTAAAAGATGGTCTATAGGGCCCAATTGAAAATGTGTCACATAAAAATGTCAAATGCCTGTCACATCATGTGTGAAGGGGGAGTGGGAGCAGAGTAAATGCACTGTGTGTGTGTGTGTGTGTGTGTGTGTGTGTGTGTGTGTGTGTGTGTGTGTGTGTGTACCTAGAGAGTCAGCCTAGACAGAAGCAGCGGAGGGGAGTGTGTTCTGAAATAGCGTGCGGAAAAGTCATTTCTAAACTCTCCTCTCCCCTATGTGGCCTGTTTGCCCTCAGGCTCAGCATGGCCTGGCATTTACATACTGTTCAGCACGTGCTCTGGGACACAGTCCTAGGTACAGAAATACACACACACACACACACACGCGCAAACATGCCACAGCATATTTATCATGGGAAATAAAAGCTTCCGCTTCTGCGACAGCACAAACACTCATTCATGTGCTATCAGGGGATATAATGTCCTGCACATCTGCTGACACACAGAACATACTAAACACATACAAAGTCCAAACAGCCAGACTGAAACCACAGGATAGAGAAGCAGGAATGTCAGCCCAGAATGACTGGAGGAGAAAAGAGATCACGTTGTGGTCTTCACCGTTGCTCCCCCCTCTGTCATTCGTGACTCGTGACAAATGGTGTGTCACAGGCCACATTTTAGCACACGCCGTCTTCTCTTCCCAGTCGCAAATGTCTCACAGTCTCTGTCTGTTACTTCCTTTTGATTTCCCTCATCTTTGTGTTCGTGTTCATGCGTCTCTGGTTCTGGTTCTCCTCCCTGATCGTCCTCCACCTCCCTCCACCACAGTCCCTGACCCTAAACCCTGTAAAACCTTCCATACATCAACAACACATTCCCGGTTCACATGCTACGTTAAATCAACTTTTTCTTTTGTCACTGATCCAACGTTTCCCCAACGTTCCCACAGCCCCTGTTAAATCCCTAGCTGGCTTTTACTGGGCCCTGGTGCTTGGCCTCTCATCATATTCACCTGTGATCCACCTCAGCAGTTTAAAGAGAAGGCAGAGGCCCTAAACCCTCTGGTCCTATTTCATAGCCAAATCAGCAATGGATTGATGCGGCATGTTCAGGTTATTGCTGTGGAAACAAGGTTGCAAGCGAAGGGTGTGTGCGTTTATGAATGTGTGTGTCCTGCATACGGGCAGACTCCTACCGTGTGCTGCAAGCTTTCTAAAGTAATGGTCACCCCTGACTCATGATCAGTGGTGTGTGACAGTCATGATCTCCTTTCTTTCATATTTAGGTGAACCACATCACATGGGCTCCTCCCCTGGCCTCTGCCTCCCCTCGCTGGCTGACCTTTCAACATTATAAACCATCGAGCCCATAGCTCTGTTACACACGTTTTATGTGGTGAGGTTCAGGTACAAACAGACTGTAGCCAAGAGTACGTGCACAAAGGATGGGATGTTACATCTCAACGTGCAGTCGTAACATTTGCTGCGTAACTTATGATGGTTTATAATATTATAAAAATATTAATAAAAGGTGTAATACAAGTCTGTCACAGGATTCTGACATATAACAGTTGTCCTAAAACAGGCACATCCTGCAATATAAAGACCTACAAATGGCAGATTGCCATAAAAACTGATTGTTTTACACTTCATAATGTTCATAGAAAAACATATGTTGCATATTGTAAATTAACTAATCCTGTTATCACATGAGAGGAAAGTAGACGTGGGAAATAAATATAGTAATTTAATTAAATAAATAAGGGCTGATGATTTCAGCATTTCACAAAAGGGAAAGTAGTGGATTCATTCATAGGGGTTAATTAAATTGAACTAATTGCAATTTGAGTGACCTTTGACTCATGAATATGTGTCCAACACATGCTGACATTTTACAAACACTAATTTGGGTTTATTGAATTTGATGTGCTGCCAAAGACCCAGACCCACGGGATCCCCTCCCCTCCTCACACACAAAGACAAACACACACACACACACACACACGCACACACACACACACACACACACACACACACACACACACACACACACACACACACACACACACACAAACACAAAAACACACAGGAGGAGAGACGGATGTAGAAACATTTTTTTAAATAACTTATTTATCATTTGAAACTGCAGGCCTGATCGTTTCCTATTACACATTATTATTGATGACTTAACAGCATTTATACTTTCAGACCTGCGGGAATAGAGACAAACTCCTGACCCTTTAATAACTTTCTAAAAGGAAATGAAGATAATGGAAGTTATCCATCCATTAACATTTGTCAATATGGAGAAAAACTAACAACAACAGAGATATTTCACAACCTGGAAGCTGTTCTCATGAATGGCTTGAAACTGATCTAAATAAATTACATCTTTGCTTCATAGCTGTAAGTGCCAACAATGAGCCACAAAACACCACTAAACAGCCAACACAACCTTCTTCATTTCATAAAACTGTGGCAGCCTAAAAGGCACTTTAACAAAACACCTAACTCATGTGGAGAACAATAGAACAAAATGTGCTCGCTCCGTGCCAGATTAACAGCAGGAGAAACAAAGGTAGAGACGCAGCCGGGACCAGTCGGCGCCAGCTTCAGCACACCTGGTCCTCGTGACCTCTCACCTCGGCTGCAGACATCACAGCCAAAGCCAGGGAAACAGGAAGTGCAGAAATTACGACTGGCAGGAGGAGGAGGATGAGAGGGAGCCAGATCGACTACCTGCTGGGACCAAGGGAGCGGCAGAACAGGGGGGTTTCATATGATGCAAAAAAGAGCAAGAGGCATGAAGAAGAAACATAGCGCCAAGGATGTCAGCCATATCGGCACGCACTGCATCTCAAAGTGTAATGTTTGTCAAAGCACGGTCTATTTCTGGAACCCCTTCACATCCTGGGAGAGGTGGAAAAAAACAAACAAGCTGCGATGGGCAAATGAGAGCAGCAACACGTGTAAACAAATTCAAATGCATTTAAGATGTGAGAGAAATCCTCGCTGAGCGCTAAGCCAACATGTGCCGTGGCTAAAACAAACATGAGACTCACACACAAGCAGCCGCTCTGATTTATCACTGGTTAAGTCAATATAGAGATGGATGACAGGAAGTGGTGTGGAAAGACAGAAGAATGGGAGAATAACAGGTGGGGGAACGGTCCCTCTGGCTACGTTCAACACACACAAAATGCCCTAGGTAAACACTGGCACCATGCCAAGACACGGACATGAGCATGTGCATGAGTGCACGCACACACACACACACTCACCAATATACACTCTAGAGGTTGAGCCAGGACGCAAACAGTCATGCACAAGCGCAGCCCGACACATGCAAACTCACTTGTAAAGGAGAGCCAGTACACACACACGTACGCACGCACGCACACAAACACACACAGAGCCCACTGTAAAGCTGTCATATGCTCGGCTCTGCCGCAGTGCTGAACCCAGCAGCCCTCTCTTCTTTGGGCCCATCTGTCACTCTCCCCTTTCTCCCCTTCTCACTTTCCCTCCCTCCGTCTCTTCCTCGCTCTCCTTTCTCCTTGCACTACCTCTTAACCTTTCATACATTCTTCTCTCTTTTTTCTTCCTCTCTTTTCTCCACCATGGTCCCTTTTCTTGTTCTCTTTTCAGTGAAGTAAGAATCCAAGCCCCAGATAAAAGAGACACGAGGGGAGGAGGGGAGGAAGGGGGGTAGAAAGTCTCAGAGCTCGTGTCAAACACCGAGATTTAGAACTGCTGTCGGAAAGAACCCCAAAATCTGACACTGTCAAGATCAGACACACACATTCACACTTTGGGGAATATTGTGCTTGTGAGGAACTCACTGCATTTCGCCCTGTAGCCCCTTGTTTTTGATGTGCCGTTGTGCACTGCGTGTCACAAGTTGTCAACATATGGCCGACACCAAAAGGCCTTTTTATCTCTGATATTTTCCTCTGATTTCTCCTCTGAGTTTCTGATTATGAAACCTGAGTGTCTGTAGGTTTCTGCAGTTTCTCTTGGTCTGGTTTTAGCTGAAAGTAGCAGTGCAGCTCCTCTTGTATTTATTTCAAACAAACCACTAACTGAAAACACATCAGAACCTGTGGAAGATCCATATCAGGAGGCATGATGATCAATGACGCCTGATGTTTAAAACAATACAATGAAGTGGATTTGGTTTTTAATTGTGTTGCATACGTGAAATATAAAGAGGCAAAATAGACAAAATAATAAATCATGTTACAAATGGTCATTGTAAAACTAGTAGTAAAATCAAAGACCTTCTGAAGTCTGACAAGACCTGAAATCCTGACTGTACACTGCTTTAAATGTTGCTGCCGTACAAGGCTTTATTATAAACTGCACAGGGAGCAGTGAAGAGAGTCAAGATTGTGGGAGATGTGTTGACTTTTGTTGATTTCTTCTAAGAGCTGCACGGCAGCATTTGGGATAATCTGGACATGTGTGACTAATTTCTGTCTGAGGCCTGCACAAGAACAACAGCATCAGTGACAGTAGCAGGAAGTTGCTCCCAACAACATATGTTCACATTGAAGTGACAGAGCCGAAACGCCCTAAGACAGCATCGAAGGAGGAAGTGGAGTAACGTTATCAAGGAGCAACACAGTCCATGTTGGGAGGAGGCTCAGGTGGATGGACACCGAAACATCAGACACCAACACAGTTTGTTTCCAAGTGCCAACAGTTTTTTTCTTTCTAACTTAACGTCATCTACTTAGGATTGTCGCAGTGACGACAAAGGTCCTTCAAACCTTAAGAATCTTTCACAATCTTACAATGTGTTTTCCTACAAACTCATTATTTTAACCAACGTATTTCCCTAAACCTAACTGTACAATAACATTTTCACTTTATAATGTGTTTTTTTGTTGAAAGAACAGACAACTTATTTAAATCCAATCAGGAAATGATGCCGTGTTGTTTTAGAGATCACGAACAAACAACAGATTTGGTTCTGAATTTGGAGGATTTCATGGAATTACATTAGTCTAAATGAGAAGAAATAGAAGAGTATTTTCTCCAAATCTGAGATTATAAAGAACACTTTAAGTCCCTAGCTGGAGAACGTATGATCCCCTGTCTATTGGTGGAGAATAACAGTGGTATAAATAGAGTAATTTTGTATTTAGAAAGGTTAATTTGAAATTTAAGAGGGTTTCTTTTATTTTTATGTCATAACAATATGGGCCCACAACAACATTAAGCCATAACAAAGTTGAAATCGGCTCATCATCGTGATCAATTATCCACAGCACTCAAGAGAGTCACTTGTCATTTTGTGCACTTCATACAACTTGTTACATGTAAGCATAGAAACTGAAGCAGTGTTTTCAGCTGTGGGTATGTGTGTGTTTGTTGGGAAAACTATTCTCTGAAACCTAAACCCTGAACTGCCTGAAATCTGAGCTGGAAGAGTGAGCAGCAAAATGTTCTGTCCTCACCTTTCTCCCCCTCTGAGGACGTGTTGCCCTTTTAAAGAGAGAAATACAAGAATTCACTCACACAGACACACGTCAATTTACCCCCCTGACAGATACAGTATCCCAGATAAGACATAAGGTACATGAGAGGGGGGGGGGTGACTGTCCATCGAGATAAAGTCCTGCTATTGATGACATGAGGAAGTCGCTGTGACAGGCCGCTGACAGAAGGGTCAATAAGGGAAGGAAGAGGAGGGGCGGAGGAAGGTGGAAATGGGAGGACATTGTCAATCATTAGGGTTAATGATAGGAGGCAAACATTCACACACATACACGCACACACACGCACACACACACACACCCACACTTACACACGCCATGACATGACCACACAGAGACACAGCCTACACATAACCTGAGTTTGAGTGAGTTTTTCTGACTGGCTGGACAAATGAGTACTTATTGATCGCTCGCAGGAGGGAGTGATGTGGTTAAACACGAGGTCACATCGAAACACAACTGGACCGGAAAACTACACAGGGGGCACCCAGGGGTTGGGGGGGAGCCATTATAGAGGAATATGTGAGCTAACTAGTTTTCATCCAAGTCAAGTCATGTCACATTATGCAAATGTTGTGAAGTGGATTTTTTTAATGAATGAATTTCCAATCAGATTTTTGGTGAACTTTTAATGACATGAAATATAATAATTTCACTATTGTTTCTTTAATACAAAATAAGAGGTTTATCACAGTAATTATATCAATAAAGCACCACCTGATATTTCAATTAAATCTAAAATATGAATATGAATGTAATCTCATTTTAAACCTTTGGTTCATGGTCATAATGTGGTGATGGGAGGAAAAGCAAGTTTAACATTTCAAAGTCGTGTTTAGAGATATTTGATGAACTGAAATAAGAATATCCAAAGCCACATTTCAACTGTTTGAAAAACAACATGCACATTCTGGGTGTGTAGAATTTTTTCTTTTTTTCAACAGATATAATAAACCCTCAGAATCTCCTTGTGCATTAATTTAAAAATATTTCTAGATTTCTTTTCACATAATCCATTTTTTAAAATATTGTTTTTTTATGGACATTTGAATACTACTGCATGCATTTTAATTTACACTACTGTATCCAACTTTCATATCTTGACAAATTAGTGGATCAACAGCAGATGATGTCAAATGTAAGTAAGCAGATGTGCTGTCGAAGAGAACAGGAACAAGTGATACAGTGCATTATTTCCAGCAACATATTAGGAAATATGTGTAAAGGGAGATGAAGGTGCAAAGGGAGAAGGGGCGCTGAGGGAAAGAAAGAAAGAGGTGGAAAATTGGCAGCGACAGCGAGGTGAAAAAGGACAGAGGTGGAGAGACTGCAGAAAGAAAGATAGTGAGATGTTGGAGGAGTGGAAGCAAACTGTGCGGATAGAGTGACGTCGGAGAGGGAAAACCAAAAAACCCCAATGTCAGAAGCAAACGTATGACATTAATTGTGACAGGTGAGGAGAGGAAGTGTGTGTCTGTGAGTGCGTAGGTACAAAAAAGGTGTGTGTGTGTGTGTGTGTGTGTGTGTGTGTGTGTGTGTGTGTGTGTGTGTAGTAAATTGGCGCTGACATGGCTAGCAGGCTGTGACATTAATTAGCAAGCCTCAGTGATGGCTGAAACATAATCTCCAGGAGAAAGGAGACACCAAGGGGGACACATCACCACAGACACACACACACACACAAACACACAAACCACACACTTTCTCCCTGCTGACCTCACATCCTGTGACTGGGGACGAGAGGTAGACGTGGCTAGGGTTACTGTCTTAATGTGGACAAGATGTGTGTGTTTGTGTATCTGTGTGTCTGTGTACCTTTTAAAACTTCACTTCAATTCGATTCATTTCATTTCAGGTCACTGAATAATCAGAATCAGGACCAGGAGTGTCAATGTACTTGGAACAGATTATCTGTGTTTTAGAGATGTTTTCCCTTTTTCTGTGTGAGTGTGTGTGTGTTTGTGTTTGTGTTTGATTTGTCTCCTGCAGAGCCATATTCCATTCACATCTGTCTTTACTGTCCCAATGACGAAAACATGGGTGACAGACACGTTAATCAAAACAAAAAAATGAAATTGCTAAATTACAGGGATTCCAAAAAAACAAAGGGTAAAAAAAATGTCCACCCCTTAAGTTCACTAGCGGACACCCCGCCCAACTTGTACCACACACTGAGTATTAAAAGTCAGTCTGGAAGTGCTTAGTGTTTGTTAAAGACACAAACATAAAATTTCAATAATCTCTGTCTCTTATTTACAAGACATTAAATTGTTTTTCTCCTACATCCATATTGGCCATTGTCATAGTGCAGATAATTAATTTGTTGTTGGTCTTCAGCTTTATGCCTGCACCAGTTACTAACAGGTCACAACATAACTCAGTCTTATACCACTGCAGTGGACACTGGTTTTTCGCCAGTAATGGAACCATCTCACCCGGGGAAACATGCTAATTTCTTCTTCTTTATTTTGGTAGTCTAGACGCTGGCGCTGCTTCGTTTCCTGCACAATTTTATGATGCACATTGGACTTGTGGGCATCAGCGTGTAAATAGCAATGAAGGTCTGTGTACTTATTGTGTTTATATTAAACATATATCATTTCTTTGTAGCGTGCAAGATGCAACACTGGTAAAACAGAAAGGTCTTCAATGCATTTCCAGTGCATGTGTGATGTTGGACATGACTCACCAAAGCCAACCTCCTCTACTGGCAACAGAAAAGGAGTCAGTTACCTTTTTTAGCGGGTTTACTCGTATTTAAAAAACTTGCATATGCCCACTAGTTTTTGGTGTAAAAGAGGTTACAACAAAGACATTTACTACAACATCACTGAGTCCAACCAGAAGTCAGCAGAGAGATTTGGGGAATTTGTAGCCCCTGGAAATACCCCTTTTCAAATGCTGGCTTTGTGTGTGATACTCATCTCTTAATACTTGTATTTCAATTAGTTTGTAAAGCAATGAGCCACAGCTACAGTTAACCTTTTATCACATCATGGCAGCCAGTGCAAAACAACACTAATCGTTTTTTTTTGTTGTAGACAAATAGACTACAACCTATTTTGCATTCTCACAAAGAAAATCACCAAAGACTAACGATCTTAACAAACCCTGAATATCTCAGATCTGTGACATGACTCAAACTCCAGTCTCCTGAATTTTATATGTGCTATTTACCTATTTAGCATCTAAACCTCTGCACCCTGACTATTTGCTTCAATAAGGGAACACTCATTCTGGCACCGATACTAAATGTTGACATTAGACCTACATCATGAGGTGAAGAATTCTTCTTTCCCACGGGCCACTATAATCTACTCAAATAGCTAAAACAACATTTTCAGGTGACTACTCTCTGTGTTTTGGTTTTGGTCAAACTGAAAGACAGTGTCTGAGATCATTTTTATATGTATGTTCTTGATTACACTATGATGAAGTATAAAGACTACACTCCTATAATCATACACACTGGTTCTCTAACAACACTTTCAGCTTGCATTATTATTATCCATGTCTCAGTCCGAGTTTTTGTAAAGAAAACCTTCTGCTTTTGTTACACAATTCCAAAAAGTTATGGATTCAAAGCAGGGACATGAAACAGGAAATGAGCGAGGCAGCAGGCTCTAGCCATTTAGTTGCCCTAGGCGGGATTAGGATTTGATGATATTTATGATAAACTCAAGCATTAAGTGGTTCTTTATGGGTAGAGAGAATTTTCCGACTTCTTAAGCTAAATAAACTATTTACAAACGCTGTTGGATCAAATGGAAAATACTTTGTCACAAAGCTGAAAACAGGACAGTTGACTTTGAAGACAGACTGTATGTGGTTCTCACAGGTCAGCAACTCTACAAACATATGATCTTATAGAATATGATGTACAGCCATTTATTAAACTACCCAACAGTATATAGCTACAGCTGTAAAATGCAACATACACATTAATTCAGCTTTAATATTAATACAGAAACATCAGATACAATACACTGACATATGTACTTTTTCAGAATTTAGCTCATAATACTTAAAAATGGTTCTGTATGTTTAATTGAAGTGGAGTACTTTCAATGTGGTAAAAGTACTCAAACTTAAGTAAAAGGTCTGAATACTTCTATTACTATTGTTTATTCCACAAATTTAGTTAGTACTTACTTTACCACTTTTTCTCTCTTCTCCCATTAATGACCCCTTAGATTTATCTGCTGTTCTGTATATAAAACTGGACATATAGTTCAAACTAGTTCCAGCAGCTACAACCATAACATGCTGCTGACACACTGATGCATCACCAGTAACAATCAAATAATGTTATCATAATAATATTTCGTATTATTGAGAGGGACTAATGCAGTACTTATATTCTTATTATAAATGTTTGCCTATACTTGTGTAGGCTACGTCTACATAAGGACATTTACTTGTATTTGCTGTATTGACACTTTTACTAAAGTAAAGGAATTGAATAATTCTTCCACCACTGCTGGCTTCCCATTCAGATCCATATCTGAGACAAAATTCATATCATTCACTTCACTCATTCAAGTTGAATATTTGAGCTTGAGGCCACTGGTCAGCAGCCTCAGGTAGCGATGGGAAACTGCAGACATCCAGACGCAGCTCCTGGAGAAGACAATGAAAGACCCTTTCATTATGAAAAATCTAAGTTAATAATAATGGAAGCATCTCTGTGACTGATTTCATCTTGCAATTGCTATCAGTCAGTGTTATGTGTTAAAGTTGGACATGATGTGGGACCCATCATGTCCAACTTTCAGTGGTGGGCAGTTTCAACTGACAGTTCAGGGGGCACAGTTTGTTTATTTCAGTAATTAAATGGCTGTTTTAGTTGATAATGTTATCATGATTAATAGAATTCACTCCCTCAACATTCTGCACCAAGCTATGTCGCCTAAGCCACTAGCCGGACCTGGAGGAAGGACAAACTTATTGGACACACACACACTGTGTCCTCAACCAAGTTACAGTCAACAGTAGTGGATGACATTAAATGTGTATAACCCTTAGCCTGCAGGGATCACATGTCACAGAGTTACCTAAACACACGTGACAAGAGCACACGCTTGTGACAGCCCATATGGTAAAGCAGGTCAAAGGGCGGCAGAGAGACATAGAGGGAGAGGGATACAGAGAGTGAGAGAGAGAGACATAGAGGTAGTCTTTCATTCAGAAGTCTGAGAACTCGCAGGACTCAGACATGCACAACCATTTAGCGCTGTTTACAAAAGCCAGCAGCAGAACCAATGCAAACCATACGCAGCGCGGAGACAACAGCGAGAGTAAGTTGCAGCATGTGTGTCTGTGTGAGTCTGTGTGTGCTGTGCCAAAACAGCGGGGACTTAATGCAGCAAAAGCAAAACAGAGCTGATGTTTTTTGAAACGCGCTGCCTCTCACAGAGCAGAATCCACTTCCCTCCTCATTTTCCCCCCAGTTTCTCTCAAAAGTTCGTTTGGTTTTGGTTCTCATCTATTCAGCCTTCCTGTGGGTCCAAAACCACGGCCACATTTCACAGACTCTGTCCCTGCCACGCCACAGATAAAGCTGTTTTGAGTTACCTCTCGTCACGTCCAAACTAAACCAGAACAGGACTGGGTGGTGAAGAGTAGTGATATACACAACAACCATGTTTAAGAGCTAAATCTCATGTGTGACAACAGGGGTGTATTCAATTTGAGAGATGTAGAGATGCATGCAGGGTAAAAGCAGATGAGAGCTACACATTCACAATCGAACATCTTCATGATCATACGAATGCAATTCTCGCGAAGTTGAGTTTCAGTGGGTGTTGGCCACTGTCTGGCCTCAGGGGGCAGTAATTACATCACTACATCTCAGAACACCAGAATGAGTAACTGTGTCTCAATTTGCGCACTTCTGTTAGTACACTTTCATGTAGTCGCATGTAATCAACACCGTGAAATGCGTCCTTCGATCCCTGAGCAGCGAAGGTTCCAACGGGTGGATCCTTCTGAAGTCAACCTATCCCAGGATTCAATGCATGCTTAGGACGAAACTGTTTTCGACAAGAGATAATGGCGGCAACTGACAAGACCAAAATATCAGAAGAGTACATATTTCAACTCAATCAAATCCTCCTTGGATTCATTTTGGTGTCTCTGTGCGGCCCACGAAGGCGTGACGTGACCCCTGATTTGGGAAACAGCTTATGCTCTTACAGGCGTATTGCATGGATTTCCACAGGATAATAACGTGCATCTAACATTCAGTTTCCACTGTATGGAAAAGACAGTTACATTTGACCATGATTGTTCCCTCCCAAAAATAACTTCACGACCTCCGATAAAAGGCACGACACAGCAAATACCCTCTAGTTTTGGACAGGGCTAACCAGGACGACCTTGGAAATAGCAGATCGAGTCTAGATGTCCACTAACTTTTACAAAGCTTTCGTAGCCTTCATCAGCTGATGAAGTTTCTTCAGTTATCAAGGAGTTCAGTTGTTTGTGGTTGTATAGGTGTTAGGGGTCGTATATTGTTGTCGTGACCCCTGGCTCTGCTCTAGCATGAAAGAAATCTAAGCACAAGCCCACAAAAACCTCATATGTAAAACTGAATGCCTTCATTTAACTCAGAACCTCTCGTTTTTACAACAGAAACATGCACATGTACCACACGCCTCAGAAAGAATGTTAAGGGTGAAATACAAACTCAGCTCCAGATCACATTGGACAGATGCTGCGTCTGGTACAATGACAGGAAATCGCAGCTTTGACTTGGTCAATTTCATGCTTCTCTTTTCTGCAGCGAGGAGAGAGGGACCTGGTTCATAATTGTTTGGGAATAGCCTTTGCTGGTTGTAGCTGTCGTTTCGAACTCAGGGATGAATTCATTTAAATGTCATATTCTCATGTGCATGTGTAAGTGTATGGTAGCCTGGCAGTTCATTTCTGTACAAGTACATAGCCCTCATATTTCGCTCTTTCCAGTCCACACCCATACCACTCAAAGTTTGCTTTAGTCTGGTCTGTACCTTCTTGGCACCTCTTACTTAAATTCCTCCACCCTTTCACTCTGTAATTCTTCCCAACTCCTTTTACCTCTCCTCTACTCCTCTAACTCCCACCTCCCCTCCTCCTCTTTCACTACCTCTCACCCTACATATACCTTTTACCCACTATCACTTTCAGCTCTCACTCTTTCTTGCCTTACCGTCCTCTGTTGCTCTATATTCCCAGAAGACTGGGTCTCTGGACAGTAAGTGTAGTGTGTGTGAGGGAGTGAGTGTGCATGTGTGTTAAAGTGTGCGAGAAGGAGAAAGAGAGAAAAGGAAGACGGAGAGAGAGAGAGAGAGAGAGAGAGAGAGAGAGAGAGAGAGAATCCCTCAAGGCTGTAAAGACATAGAAGGACACTCCAGAGACCAAGACTGAATGACTGCTCACCTAATGAGGAAGATAGGATAGAGCTAGAGGTGTGTGTGTTTGTGTGTGTGTGGGGGGGAAAGTGTGCGTGAGAGGGAGGATGAGTACATTATATAAATTATCCTCGTGTGGGTCTTTCTGTGCATGTGTGTGTGTGTTTGTTGTGTCATCCCCTAGTAAGGGCCATGTATATTCCCTGTTGAATGAGCTGATTCTCCGTGACAGATATGAGGCAACTGACATTTAATGAGATATGGAAGCGTGTGTGTTGTATTTTTAGGATATACTCAAACAGTACATTGTTTGAGCAATATATATTTTTGTGCGTGTGTGCGTGTGTGTATTAGCTGCCCCCTTGGTTGTTTGCAGTAGTCTGGCAGTATTTTAGCTACCAACTGCATATGGAAGGAGAGAGACATCTCACTTCCCTCTGACACTTCAGCCTGCAGGCATTATAGAGGGAGGCTGACACACACGCACACACACACACACACACACGCACACGCACACACACACACACACACGCACACACACACACACACACACACACACACACGCACACACACACACACACACACACACACACACGCACACACACACACACACACACACACACACGCACACACGCACACACACACACACACACACACACACACACACTAACGAGACTGAGGAGACAAAAACAGGTAGAGATGAACATGCACACAGTGAAATGAATATAATTGAGGGTGAAAGAATGAAATGTAGAATAACATTTTACAAACAAGCAAAGACAGATGATGAAATTCAGAGTCAGAGTGTGTAAAAGGCCCAAAATAGACAGATGTAGCTAATGTGGTCAGCAGTGAAATGTTAAGCTTTAAGACATATTAGGATGGTATGTTATAGTCATTACAGCAAGTTGATTATGGATTAGACTGTTCTGTTAAGCTGCTTTCAGACATCCACTGAACTCCACACATTCTCCGGATTAATTGATTTAGTGTATTCCAGATTTAAAAAGTATGTGCTACAATAAATGTTATATCTGAACCATCTATTCTAATAAGGAACATCCCAATTAACAACATGACAACCAACAAACATTTAATTCATCCTGCACTCTAGAACATTCTGTGAGAAAAATAATTACTTTCTTGAATAGAGAATGTTGTTCAAGAGAATGTTTTAATTCAGAATGACGTCTACAATGGATATTCTTATATATATATATATATATATATATATGCAGTAGATACGATAAGTTCAATAAGAATGTAAAAGAGATTCTATGTTACATTAATGAAACAGAAATCTAGAATATATTGTTCTGGATCACAATATTTCAATTGAGAATGGAATGTTCAAATCTACACTGTTTTAGAGTAGAAGTTTCTAGAAGATTATTCAGTGTGACATGTATTTTAGAATGAATGCTGTTTTCTAATTGAGATTTTGGAACACAAAAATATAATTTCAGAATAGAATGTTCTAGAATTATGCTAACAAGCTTTATCTCACGAACTAATTGAGACAAACTTTTGATTAAATTAAATAAAATTTCTGTTACATCCTGGTCATTCAAGACACATTTGCTTTTTTCTGTTATAACTGCATGTGATGTTATTGATGTTCTGGGCTGATCACTTCCTTGCTTGGCAGTTATTTCTGGTCTTTGTATTTCATGTTATCACACTAAGTCAACACAGTACTGTCAATCTTTAATTTAGTTAAACATTAGTTTATTTATCAGAAGTAATCAATACAAGGCATGTTTCCTCAAGCATGAAATGCAGTACAAGCTGTACTTCATTATAACAGCACTGATCATATTTGTCCTTCATATGTCCTCCTCAGCGTCCTGACAAAGCTCACTGCGTAATCAACCCAAACACTAACCAAGCTCTTTCTTATTCCTCTTCTTTCTGTACTTTTCCTCTTCCCTCTATTTTTGCCCTCACCTTCAGCTATGTCTTCTGCTCGTCCCGATGTCCCACCGCTTATCCAATCTGTCCGATCCGCTGTCCCTGCTCTGCTTTGCCAGCTGGCTAACGACAGCGCCTCCCTGAGGGGAGGACAGGTGTAGCGACATACACTCCACTGAGTACACAGCTACCTGTGGCATCGGGCGGGCACACACCCAACGATGAGCACATAATGAAAAAGGTGCAAACTCACTTGTGGACGTACCTGATATGCAAAAACACACATGGAAAGTAAGCAGGTAGCTCAATCTAATAAAACCTGCTGTAGCTGTAAACTTGCTGTAAAAAAGATTGTGTGAATAGGATGCCTTGTCTGGCACTTTCTGATTAACACATGTCATCGAAAAGACTGGTAGAAATAACCAGTCATTTTCCACTTATCCTCCACCTACTGCGCCATAGCAGGTCTAGTTATTCATCTTAATTTGCTTCCTTTCAAGGTATGCAGATGTAGAGAAAGCTTAAAACCTTGAGTGATTTAAATGATTACAACAAAAATATGGAAAACCTGCTCCCAACGGCTTCTTGTCTGAACAATCAGCTCGGTCGTGGCCCATCATGAACATTATCACTCCCCCCATTGGGAAGGAAGATCATTGTTTGTGATTAATTTTTCTCCAATGAGGGCTTTGTGGGATCAATATGTCTGTGTTTACACCACTCTGTCTGGGTGGTTTTGACACTATCAGCTGCTTTCTGTTTAAAATGGAGGAGTAGGAAAAGGGGGGAATGATGGAGATGTTGGTGTGATGTTGGTGTGATGTTGTAATTGATAGAGTGATGGCCTTCTCATACAAGCACCAGGGAGGTCTGATTGGAGGGGGTTTCTCAAACTTTTTGAATAGCAGGGTTTTTTGTTGTGGATGTCTTCAAAAGACAAAGTCAGTAAATATAGACAAGGGCATACAGTAACTCTATCTCACATACTTTGAAAGAAAAGTGCCCTTTTTCCATAAAAACAAAATAACTATTGACTGTTGTGTTTTGTTTATCCTTCTATTTCAGACTTGGAAAAACATGAAGGCTTGTGTGCATCCAGATAATCAATCTTGATCCCCTGCGAGAAGGAGCAAGATTGATTTGTTATGTCTTGGAGACACAGTTTGATTTTTCTCTCTGTTTTTTTCAAAGGCGGAGAAAAATGCTTGTTTTGTCTCGCCCGTCTCTTTAGCTCAAAAGGACTCTGACCCCTAACAAGTCCAGTCAGCAACCTTTGACCTCAGCAAACCAGGGAGCCATTGATCATTCTAACACAGAGATTAGCAATGCACCATGGGATTTGAAGTCGCTGAGCAAATATATATTTCTTGTTCCCTATACGAAGGTCCCTTTTCTGCAGGGTTGAAGGTGTTATGCTGTATCTGGCCATGTGGATCTTGTGGGAATGGAACGGCTAATCTAGAACAAATTGGTGCAATGTACAGATAGCTGCCACTTTTGAGGCCTGCATTAATTACATTTTCTGTGGCGAAATTAAAATTACGATAAAGGGGATCTGCTGTTTAGGAATAAACGTTATCTTAATTGCAAGGTAGGATCCCCTTTGGATTTTTATTTTGATGTGGATCACTGGAGTCCACTGGCTCTTTTGGAACGCATAATGAGATCTAAGCAGTTAGTTGAAGTGGGGTTTGTTTTTTGCGAAGGCGGTAATGTGATCGGAGTGGTTAAGGCAGGCAAGGCTTACGGGTCTTTTCAATCCAAAGTTAGTATGTGCTGTCATGAGGAAGTGGGGTGGGGTGGGGGGGGGGGGGGGGGGGTGGATGTGATGTGAATCCACTCAAAGTCTCTGGGGGGCTGAAAGAGGGAAGAATTAGATTAGTGGGAGAATGCAATCAGTGTGACTACATTACTGAGCATGATGAGAGAGGGAGAGAGGGGAGATGTGAGTGACAAGACGCTGGACGGCAAAAACTTTTCAAGACTGCGCTGAGAATGCCAAAAGGGAAGAGGGAGGAAAGAGGGAGATGCAACCCGTGACCACAAATGTGAAATATCTCAAAAACCTAAGCCAGCCAAATCGATTGAAAGGTTCTAAAAAAAAAAATATATATATATATATATATATATATATATATATACATATCATCGCTTCTATTTCTCCCTTTCCTGTGCCCTTATTTTCTCAAAAATCAAATTACCCAAATACCCGAGCAGGAAAGAGTCATGGTCCAACCAAATAACATTATGGAAATTACATGTGACTTTGAGGAGGAAACAAAGCCTTTTTATAACACTGGATCTGAAGAGTAGAGGGAGAAAAATGCCTGGCACAACTTTCAACATTTCGTCCCCTGGTTAAATTAAAGAATACATTTGGAGCGAACAGAGGCGGTGGCTGTGAGCGGGAAAGATCTTGCTGAATGTGCGAGCGGTTTCCTTTTACACTATTTACCCTGACTACAAACCTAATTAGCTCAAATCAGATTCAGTGTTTACACTAGCATCAGGACATGATTAAGTGAAACCTAGCATTCCAGTCTCCTGTTCCCCCTCCTCATCTTTGGATGGAGACACACACATACACACACACACTAACACACACGCACTAACACAGACGCAATAACATCGCAAAAAGCCAGCCAGTACCTTTATAAACACACTTATAAGGCTTAAAACATGGTGTAAATGATCTTGTTTCGAGTCGAATATGAATGCCGGTGCTTCTGGACACTTGGATGACACCACACGAGCAGTATGGAGGCATGTTATGTTTTTTCTGTTGTTGTATTACGTCTGAAGTCTAGGTCACTATTGACTACAATTGAATTGGATTCTGAGCAAACAAAGTTTAACCCTGAGACTTCAGAAGTGTTTTGTGGACTCAAACACTTCACCCGCCCCTCCATCGGCATAGTGGTGAGTAGATAATGAGTGAATTTTCATTTTTCAGTGAACTATCCCTTTAACACTTCATAGCTAAACGTTTTTGGTGTACTGACAGTGTTCTTATTGGTTTGTTATTGCCAACAAAGTTGTGTTTCTCTCTGTCTGTTGATTTGTTTATTTCTCAGCAGGATTACACAAACAAGCATTGAACCAATTTGCACCAAACCTGGTGGAGAGATGGGTCATACAGGGAGGGCCCTAAAACATTTTGAAAGGGACGGATTCACAGGTTTATTTATTTGAAAATGTTTTCAATGTAATGTTTTCAAATAATGCATCTTATTGTAAATAAATTCAGACAGCTTCAGACTATATCCCTTTTCCTTTTATTTTTCTACCATAAGAGCGAGACGGACATGAACGATTGGTTGGCCTTGGCAGAGATATGTTCTTTACTGAGTACCATTCTAGTTTTGCCCAGTAAATGTCCATTTATTTTCACCTATTCAAAGATACAAACTGTGTCTAAAACAGAAGTGTATCCACAAAAAGGTTGAATCACCAGTGTTTCATCTTTTCTCTTCATTCATTTGGTTTTCTTCAGTGTGAGTCACTGTAAAATGGATTGATACAAAATATGTCTGCAGTTAACTGATGTCATCTTACAAAATTTCACTCATTTTAAAGGTAACATAAGAAAGTTTTAAAATAATGTCTATGAAATGTCTATATTTAATGTAGCTACAGTGTTTTGACATATTGCTATGTTTCACAATACCAATGATTCATTTGATTTTAATTTAGTTTTTGTCTATAATTAGCAGCCAGATTTCTAACGTACACGGTTTATGTCTTTAATAATAAATGCAAGACATTGATTGCAGGATCACTTCAAAGCTGCTATAATATATATAATCAAATCACTATGTGTTGTAGTGACGAACCCACAGAAAACTACTACTATGTGGGATAATTTAACTACATTTAACTAATTGCTCTGGTTTTACGATTGCAACTTGCAACAATGGTTGGATTGTCATCACTTTAAAGGTCCAGTGTGTAAGATTTAGGTGAAAGGGATCTATTGGCAGAAACTGAATATAAAATAATCCTAGTGATGTTTTCACGAGTGTGTTTCATCTAAATTGTACCAATTGTTGTTTTCTTGACCCTAAAATGAGACCTTTACATTTAAATACTTTATATGTACATCAGGAGTGGGTCTTTACATTACATTACATTACATGCCATTTGGCGGACTCTTTTATCCAAAATTTGTGTATTCAACATCAATCAGGGGCCATTTAGGGGTTCAGTATCTTGCCGAAGGACACTTTGGCATGCAGATTGGGAAGACTGAGGATTAAACCACCAACCTGGTTCAATCCTCAGTTTTCACCAACCTTCTGGTTGGAGGACGACCACTCTACCCACTCAGCCACAGCCACACCCTTCTCTACGGAGGCCGCCATGTTTTTTTACAGTCGTCCAAACTGGACAAACTAAACACCTTTTGAGTTTTTATGACAACCGAAGGCTGCCACAGGTTCTCATGTTTGGAAGTGGAGGGTGAGGTGAGGGGAATTCAGCTGCAACATGCAACTTCACCACTAGATGTCCCTTAATTCTACACACTGAACCTTTAACAACTCATTGTAGTCTAGCTGTCCAGCACCAAAGACAGACACTCAAAGTTAGTAAACATGAAGCAGTAAAAGAATCAGGTGTTTTCCCCGGGCAAGAGTGGAGAACAGAAGAGAGAGAAGTGTGGATATTGAACTTAATTCTTCAGGTGGCTCTAAAGGAATTCTAATGTGTCTCCAAATCTGTTAAATTAATAAATAGGCAACTGTTTGCTGATATTTTCACCTCATAAAGTAAACGGGATAATATGCTAGTTGTGTACTTACACTACTGCCCCGAGTGGCAAGAGATTAGTTAACAGCATACTACATAAGTTCTAAGTGCTCCTAATGAGCAACATCAAAGGTAAATGTATTTGTGATTTTCAGGTCTTTGAAACAAGAGGTTTCTTTGAGTCATTTCATGTTGAGCCACCAAACCAAAATCCCTTTAACAGGATCCCTTCTTTCTTCGTGTGCAGCTTAACTCTCGTATAGCTCAAAAATCACCCCACCCATTTAATCCCTACATCTGCCCTGTTTTACCCCCCAACCTCCCAGCCCTCCATGCCTACACTTATCCCAGCGCCAAGTACAACCCCCACACTTCTGCTGCCCAGGCCACCAGAGAAAGCAAACAAATTGAGAGTGAATGGGCAAACATGGATCGTAACATGGATTGTTTGGTGTCTAAAACCTTTTTCTATCTGTGTTGTTGATTTTCCGCGATGGCTCAGGTTCAGCTGTTTGCCTAGCCTCGCAACAAGAAATCATAACAAATCTCCAGTACATGATTGAAACTACACGTTTGTGTGCAAAATATGTTAAGAAATGAGAGCATGAATCGGATCCATCTTCACATATTTTGGGTTAAACAAAAGCCATTCGGATTAAATGATCCATTCAGAAAACATTAGACAAAACACATTTTCCATTGCTGCTGTTCATCCTGTGAAGTTATCCCATCTACAGCTACCATTTAAAAACCTCCCCATAATGCCCACTCACTGGATATAAACACATAATGAATTCTCAGCTAATTTGCTCTCTTATCTTTTTAAATTACACCCTGTGAGCTCCTCAGGGAGCATAATGACAGCTTCCTCTTGTGGTTTACATGGTTTAGGAGGATCAGAGGGTCTGTGTGTGTGTGTGTTTGTATTAGCAACATGTTTTTGTGCACAAGAGAGGATGGATGTTGTGTGTATGAACTGTGAGAACTCCTTTGCACCACAAGGGCATAGAGAGCGGGGAAAGTGTCTAAAAGCAACAAACATGTCATTGTTTCACCCTCATCACCTTCTTTACACTACACTCACATACACAGACACACACACACACACTGCCAAGGCTTGTTCCTGGGCCTCAGATCAGAGACAAGATCCGAGTGCATGACTTGGACTCTGAGTGTGACTGTAGCTGCACACATTATTTGTGTCTGTCTGTGTGTGTATTTCTTGCTCTGGCGGAGCTGTGCTGGTCCTTCCCATGACCAAATCCTACACAAACTGGGTTACTCACTTGATGCTTCAGAAGGGAGCGAAATCTTGGACGGACTGGTGGAACGAATACGGGTGCCAGTGCACTTCAGTCTTGGTTCCACTCTTGTGTGAATATGTGGGGTTTTTTGGACCAGAGGAGAGGAGAAGAAAATTATTCAATATGAAGACATTTTGTTTAACCAACTGTTCTTTATGCGACTGGATTAGTGTTACGATTTAGATTGAAAGGTCAGGGGTGTCAAACCTCTTATTATTGTGTGGGGGAGTTTCTACTTACTCTGGTATTTACAGTGTCTTTTCATTCCCGACTTTCTTATTTAGGCTGCCACTCCTATAACCTAAATGTCTCTGCAGCAGCAACATTGTTTGAATAATAATAATAATATATAATTAAGCTCTGATCAATTTTGACTTATATTTGAGCCTTAATTAATCTAACTAAAGTTATTACCTCCTTTTTCAGGGTTTTATACCAACTTTTTATTACTGTGACAACCTTTCAGTCTTGGCCCTATGTCTACAAATGTGGGTGTTTTAAATGAACAAAAACTTTTGGAATGGGTCCAGTAGATTGGGTTCGCCAGCAGCCACGACTCTTTTATTTACCTAAAAGAGACTCTGATTGTTATTCTATATTATTTTATTATTTGTCAACTTTACACATGTCTCACTAAATGAGAAGTTTTGTAAGCGCCATTTATTTACACACCCAATTAGGGCCCAGGTTGAAAAATACTGAGATTCTCCTTTAAATGTGGAACCTGAGGAAGGCTGTGTCCAAAATATATTCAGTGTAACTGGCCTACTTTTACTTCTCTGGGTCTCAGGTTTGTGGGTCTGTCTTTGTCCACTTTATTTTGACTACAGATACTTGTTTGTTGGTAGATCATGCTGGTGCTGGTGTTGTGGATCTAATTATTCTCAAGTATTTTTCAAACCAGATCTGACTTCTTCTCAGACAGATCTGGTCCGTTTCTTTTTATTATTAATTTTTGCACATTGGTCTCAGGGGAATTTTCCACAGTTTTTTTAATCTGGATCTTTAATTCAAGTTAAAATTGGAAACATATCTAGAAAATATAAATTCCAAAAAGACATTTGTAACTTGAGGGTTAGGCTTGACCTTGGTCCAAAGAAGGTTTGTACAGAGACCCGGGCGTCTGTAACCTTTATAACTGTCTAATCAAAGATTGCATCATGGAGCATTTAGCAGCTGAATATATTTGCTTCAGGAGAATCTGGAATCCAATGTGGAACTTAAAGGGGAGCAAATAATTGACATAACATTCTTTAGGTGAAGAAGATACAACTGTAAATTACTGCTAATGTTGCTCTAATGTCTGCTGGAAATCTAACTATTTTTATATCTATTTATATATTTTATTTCCTGACAATTTGTGCCAAAAGGTAAAGATGTAGTATTGAAGTATTCCATTGTTATTTAGTCCAATGAAAAAAATTACAGATTACTTTTACAAGTCAACTTTAAACAAAATATTCTGCCTTTTCTCAGCGGTTGATACAGTCAGCTTCAAAACAGTTCCCTTTCTAAATACGTAGATATGTGCTATGTAGCAATAACAACACCTTACATTAGGGCCAATTTAACATTTTACATCTTGAAAATATTGTATACAAGTCTGTGTGTGTGGCATCAGACTTAAATTCTTTGTTGCTTGTAATTATTTTCCTTTTCTCTCTCCTACATCTGTCCCTGCATGCCCTTCATCTCTTCATACCTCACACCCAGTGAGGGTCATCTTACCGGATTCACCAACCTTTCACCTTGTGTTTTCTTCTCCTGACACGGGGGGCAGCGTTTGCAGTCTTGTCGCCTCTAACACTCATCTCTTCTCCCCTCTCTACCTCTCTTTGATCTGTCGCTTGTGCTCTGTCCTCTAGCTGTTCTCCACACACCTGCTCCCACTACGGCCTACAGGATGATAAAAGTCTAAAAATAACTTCTCCATCTTAACATTTTAAAGTTACATCTTAAACCTTGTACGTTAGATTACGATTTAGAAAGGAAAGTGAACAGGTCAAACTATCCGGATCAAAACGGATCTTGAAATATGACAAAGCATACTATTAAGTATCAAATAGGATGCAAACTTGATGTGGCTGAGCACCATGGGAGTGAAAATCCCCCGCAGCAGAAAGCAAAATGTCAACATGTCAGCAAATGTCTTCTGCTTAATTATCATTCACCTTGCCTGCTGGAACATCATGGTCAGTATGATGGCTGGTGACTGATGATATAATCCCCCCCCCGATCACCCCCACCCTCTACCCAAACACACACACACACCATAGTGAAGTGCGACTCTGACTGAATACAAGGGCTTTGATGTTGCTTCTTCTTCTTTGTTCGGTTTATTGGCGGTTGGCAACCAACGTCAAGGTGCATTACCGCCACCAACTATATTCAGTCAGAGTCGCACTTCACAGCTCGTGGACAGCTTTATTGTCTTCCCCTCCATCCCTCCATCTGAAGAGAGGGGGAGAGCAGCAATGGAAGGTCCTGACAGCCTCTGTCAATTGAACTGTTCATTCTGTTATCACATGAAAAAATATATGTGGACATGAAACTGTGTGTGTTATTGGTGTGTGTGTGGGAGAGAGAGAGGGAGACACACGGTGATAAATAGAGAATTCTCAGTAATATCTCAATCCTGTATAGGTGGTCACATCTTCCACACCACTTCTATTCCACTTTTGCTGCCTGTTTTTTTTCTTTCTTCCATCATCCTCTCTTTCTCTGACCTCTGCCTTTGTTGATCTACCTCCCTGATGTTCCACTCCACCTCCTCTCTCCCATTCTATCCATCTCCCTCTCATCTTCTCTTTGATGTGATGATGCAGGGTTATCTGGGGTTCTCGTCTAAGGGGAAAAGGTAGGGGGTGAGCGTGATCGAGTGAGGACAAAAGAGAAAGAAAAAGAGGGAGAAGCAGCAGGGGAGTGGCTGTTGAAATGATGAGGATCCCCCCCCCCCCCCCCCCCCCTTTCTGTAATGTCTCTTTCAAGTCACTCTCTACCTTGAAAAATGAATGAATGAAAATCCGTGGTCAGATTATTACAAAAAAAGTCATCCCACTGTCTTGTCTGGATGAAGATCAGTCTAATTCCAGTCTGAAAATCCCATTGCTTTGGCTTAAGCATGGCAGAAAACCAACACAATCTAAATCAGCATGTTGTACAGATGCCTCTTTTTCTGTGTATTTATAGATGTATTTTTCCTAGATAAAGGGCTTTGTTATGTCTGTTCAGCAGGAAGTGTATTCTCTGCAAATCCCCATGTGCTTTTGCCCAGGCAAGCCTGTCACATCCATGACACAAATAATCTAAATTTAAGCACATTCTCCTGATTGAACAAAACATTTTATAGTGAGAGAAAATGCAGAGATTTGGGGTGAGTGACTTGTTTTTTTGAGGAGCGCGATTATGTCCGAGGAGGAAGAGCGCTTTCTATGTCAGCTTTCTCACCTCTGGGGCCACAAGGTCACGATCCTGCCAGCCAGCCCACCATGTAGCCTGCCAACTCTGCTAAAACACACACATATAGAAAGACACCTACGCACACATTGCTGCTGCCATCACCACACACACACACACACACGCACACACACACACACACACACACACACACACACACACACACACACAGATGCACACATATTGTATGTTGTGTATGCCTTAAGTGTGCTAATTAAGAAGCCATTAGCTCTGTGCAGGGGGATGCTTAGAACTGAAGGCGTCTGATCAATACCAGTACTTCTCACATGTGATGTCCATCATGGAATTAATACATACTTAATACTTTCACACCTCCTTTGTGTTGTCCAGACCTTTGGAGTTTTCAGTTTGGTCCGAAGCAAAAAATCAGGTGTGGAAGGTCCTTCATGCAATGGGCCAAAATTTGTTCAGAGTAAGAGTTGGTCTCCGTCCAGATTAAACTGAACCATGGTTTGGAACATATGCAGTGTGGGAAGCACTTTTTTGGGATGTTTCGAACTTCCACTCCATCAATTGCAAAATCATTATTTTTCCTCTAATTTATAACAAAATACCTGCAGTAATATTAACATTCCCATCAGCCTCACTTGTATTTAGTGTGCTAATTAGTATATGTTATCTAATGCTAACACACATAATTAAGAAGAACATATTATTATTATTATTATTATGGCTATTGAAAATCAACATGTTAAAACCGCTATTGTGAGAATATTAGCATGCTGATGTTAGCAATTAGCTCAAGACACAATAACATTTGAATGACAGAGCTAAGACATCGTCATGTTTTGCTTGGGTTTTACAAAAAGACAACAAGACAAAGGATGGATGAATTAAGTTTCATCCTGATTGTCAGAACAATCTTTAAGTATTTTAAATATACTGAACATTCAGAACAACATTAAGTGTAATTAAGTTCTATTAAGCTCTATACTGTATGGCTGCTTGTGTGGTCAGACAATTGTCATGGTAACAGGTTCAAAGAGAGGTCCAAGTCATACAGAGAAGGCCACAGAATGATCCAGCGAGCCATTTACTGTCAACACACACACACATTTTTGTATTAGTGCAGATACAAGCTTGTCACACTGGACACTTTCTCTGAAACCCCTCTAGAAGCCATGACCAGCAAAATCTATTTCAGCATTTTCTGCATGTTTCTCTTATTCTGCAGATATTGAGTCCACAAGCAAACACCCACAGGTTCTCCTATTTCATAGTAGCAGCGGGTAGTGCAGAGTTTACACAGTCATAAATCAGAGCGTGTCCATGTAGTGTGTATGAGTGTGTGCCTCGTGCCCACTTGGCTGAGCTCAGGTGAGCGGTGCCTTCCTGTGGTCTGTCAGCGGGGGAGGTCCCATATCCCCTGCAGGATGCGTTGATTAGTTTGGCCCAGGCTGAGCCAGGAGACCTGCCGTGTGCTCAGCGGACTGTACCGAAGTGACGTGTGGGTGAACCTGTGTTAGCAGAACATGGAGAGCTGCTGGGAAGCAGCACAAGGACACGACCAAAGGGGCTCCGCTCCAGGGGGAGAGGAAGTCTTAGGTTTTGTCTCTTCAGCTGGACCATACGTGTCTGCACTGTAAATGTGCTGCACCGGCAAAACTGCAGCAAGAACGTAAAACACTTGTGCCTCAACCTCTCAGCCAGTTAGTGCCATAAAGATGTACCCTTCAAGAATATTTCCCTCAAGATTGTTGAAATCTTCTTGAAAGCTTTTGAGTAGTTATCATCCAGAAATATAGGTGAGGGCAAAGAAACATGCTGTTGTCAATTTTTGTCAGTAAAATGTAATTTGTAGTTGAACAGATTCATTTCTCTCCCACTTGTGAATGAACAGACTAGTTTGAGTGTTGTTTCCCATTAGCAGCTCCTCTGCTGATGAGCTTCAGTTGCCAGTCAAACTCAAGACAGTTAAGTTTGAGGTGATTACTCCAATTCCAACAAGGCCAAAAACTACTTAGACAAAAGAACAAAATATGATTGGCTTAAATAAAAAGCTATTTATTGCCACTGACTGAGGAAATGTTGCTTCTGAGACCATCCTCAGTTCACAGGATCATATGAGGACTGAGCAGCTTTAGAATTTGTCCAGGCCAAGTATTCATCGGCTCATTTACTTATGCAAGTCTGTGTTCTTGGCATTTACTCCAGTTGTATTGTGTGTTGTTAATCAAAGGTATCAAAGTTTGAAGTAATCTTGTAAAAAAAAGGGTGAGATTGGATGAGCCTGTGTACTGGTGGGACAATGATACTGGGGCTCCATCTCCCATTTACTACTGCAGAGATTAGACAAGATAGCAACATCTGGGATATTTTGGCTTCATTTGTGGATAGTGGGAGGAAGTGGTCATGCTTTACAATCTATGTCTGGCGTCCTGAGCTGAACAAGGACATGTTGCACACGAGTATATCCTGTCTTCGATAATATGCTGACTGAGATCAAAAGATGTTTCTCAGAACACAACTGTGAAATAATTGGCATCCGAGCCTTTAATCCAACAAGCGCTACCTTTTGAGAGAACTTTTATGGAATGCACTGCGTTCCATTGCTTCTATTTATGAATGCAACACTCATGATTTCAGCTAACCCAGATAAATAGAATCACTGAGAGGAAACACAACCCTGTGTGCTAAAGCCCTCCAACTAAATGGACCTTACAAAGTTCATGGAATCTTTCCAGGAAGTATTTCATAGGCTTTTTAGATTGTACAGTAAATAGACGTCACCTTACTTGTAAGTGCTGCTGTATGTGTGCGAGCGGTAAACTCAAGCAAATAAAAGCATACTTAAGAACAACATGGACAATGAAAGGTTGAGTAATTTCAGTATGAAGTCTTGACAAGATTGGATGAATTTGTGAATTGATCTGTTACAAACCATAGAATACAGCTTGTATTTGCACGTCAGGCATGTCTGTGTACAGCACTGTCAGAACAGCTGTATTTTCTTCCAGAGGATGTCTTGCCTCTCAAATAGCCTCATTTTGCTCAAGGGACTTAATTTCCTATGCGTGCGTTTTGTGTGTGTGTGTGTGTGTGTGTGTGTGTGTGTGTGTGTGTGTGTGTGTGTGTGTGTGTGTGTGTGTGTGTGCGTGTGTGTGTGTGTGTGTGTGTGTGTGTGTGACCATACATTCAGAACAGCTGTATTTTCTTCCAGAGGATGAGTATTGCTTTTAAACTAGCCTCATTTTGCTAAAGGCATTTCATTTCCATAGTTTTGGGGGGTTTTCTCCTGTATTTTTCTATGCCCATACATTTAGAACAGCTGCATGTTCTTACAGAGGATGAGTATTGCTTTAAAACTGGCCTCATTCAGCTGAAGGTATTTAATTTCCTATGTGTCCTATTTTCTGTATATTTCTATGACCATGAATTATGTTGTAGAGTGTGTGATCAGCACTGTTAGAACAGCTTCATTCTTTTCTTAAAGAGGATGTTTACTGCCTCTGTAAATTTTGCTCAAGAAAACGTATTTTCTATGTTGAGATTTTGTGACCATAATATGCATTACATCTTTAATGTCTCAAGAAAAGTATGTTTAATACCAGAATCAGAGCTATCAAGTTATATTATTAAATATAACATATACCAAATAACTTTTACATTTTTTTAAGGGGCGCATACACGTTGTACTTGTTGAGCTGTCAATGTATTGTTATTTAAGAAACCTTTGGCAGCAGTTTTAAGTAGTAAGTGGTAAAGTTACGTGTAAAGAAACCTTTTTTTTGCACTGGTCTCAATAAGCTGCTGAATTTTCAAGAACAAGTTCAAGAAACCAGTGGTGCATGTGTATGTGATTGAATCCTCTGAATTTGCCTCTAAAGCAGCAGGATTAAATATCTCTACGGTGATTAAAAAAGCATTTTAGGACATTGTCATCACTCATCATAAGGATTTAGTTGCTTTCAAAGTATTAGACTTGTTACTTCAGAACCACAACTCAAACCGATGAGCCTCACAGCAACCACATTTTTGAGTGGAGCTTCAGCAGAGCGGGGTGGAGGGACTGAACAGAATCAGAGAGAGTGAAATGGAGAGGGCATATTCAAGACAGATTGGAGCAGATAGATGGCGAGACACTGAGGGAGCCTTGAAAGAAAAGAAATGTGGGAATGCATGAGAAGGACAGAGAAAGACGGGAATGGAAGGATGGATGGAGAGGTGAGGAGAGCGATGGAGGGATCTTGCAGTACCTGTGATGGATGAGCTGTAGCTCAGGTGTGACGGCGCGACCAAATTAAATCACTGAGCAGACAGCAATGAACGAGAGACAAGGTTATCACTTTCCCTCCCTCCTCTCCCAGCCTCCTCTCCCTGTTGTCAGCCACCCTCAGTCTGTGTCTCAGAGGCTCATCATCGCTTCTCTATCATCAGCTCTCAGTCTGGAGGGAGAATCGGCCTTCACTTCTGAGTAATGTTACACTCATTTCAATCATGTACTCTGGAGGACCCTTTTGTGACTTACTTTCAGTCAATGACTTGATGGATGAGGCTGTCCATGATAACTAATAATCCTAAAGTGATTCACAAAATGCACATGCACAATTGCAGAGATCCTCCGACATCACTTTGGAAATCAAATCATCAACGCATGATGAAAGTGATGTCCAAAGCTACGTGGGCACGCTCATCTACTTGTATATATGCTTTTGGTTGAATTTGGGGTTTAGCCCCTCCACTTCAAATTAAGGGACATTTTGTATATATTTTAAGGCCCTTTTTCAACATGACTATGATTCAATGCCCACAGCAGGGGGTCTGCACTGTCCTGCACTGTCATCTGAACCTCAACCCCATCTAACACCTCTGGGATGAATTGAAACGCCAATGGCAAGCATGTCCTTTATACCCAACATCTGGGCCACTAATGCTCTTGTAGCTTAGTGGGAGCAAATCCCTGCAGCCAGATTCCAAAATGTTGTGGAAATCCTAAAGCCAGATTTGTTCCCAAGCTTAAAAAATCATCGACAATCACATTGTAATGCAATGTGTCTTTTTACTGGAGCACTAGTAGTAATCCATAATCATCATGGCTGCAATAAGGTAAAAAAAACATGTGGTTGTGAAGATGTAAATCAATTGTACTCTAAATATGATGTAAAGGATTTATATGCTAGTTTTACTACATGTATTTGCATGTATAAATGATATAGTTATTGTATAGTGTGATATGGAACTCAAATTTGAATGTTGCAGCCGTACAAAACACTATCTGTAGATCTGAAGAGGAAATGTATAAAATAATAAAATATGATAAATTAATTACAACATGACATTAAATAAGAAGAAAATGGTTCACTGGGCCCCTATTATCACTGTGCTGTTCAAACTGTGGGGGCATTATGTGATATTGCTTTGTGGTGATTTGATTGAACATATCAATTTAAGAATAGGCAATACTCCAGTGAACCTTGAGGTGAAAGACATTTTGTTCCCAACAACAGGGACCAGTTCATAATGGACAGTTCCATGACCATATCTCACAACTGACACCGTCAGAAGCATCAAAGCAAATCGGGAAAATGAAACTTGAGTAAAGATTGTTTCTTCTAAACTATACACATAAGAAATATGTGAGGTACTGTATGTGACATGGTTTAAAACAGGGGGGTGGGGGATGCAGCAGTTAGTACTGTATTTCATTTCCATCATCATCATTCCATTCCCATTAATCTCTCTCCATATCATTAACTTGTGCACCATTCAGCACAAGACAGTACAAAGTGATGTGAGTACTGATGGGAAACGCTCGGTCCCTTTCCCCGATATACAAATGTGTTGACAGAGGAGTCTCCTCTAATGGAGACTGTTCCCTGACCTCTGACCTTTCCCCTTTGACCAACCCCATGGCCTGACATTATGATCCGCTGCCATACTGTTGGTGTTGACATCGAGGTCCCCTTGTCACTGTGTCACAAAGACAATGACTGGCTTGTATGGGAGGACAAAGGAGAGTGGTGTGGATTGCGAGGGGTTGTGACTTGAAACTTTAAAAAGATGGATGTGGCAGATAGTCACTTGGCAAAGGGACCAACCAAGGGCAAGGGAAATAACATTTTAGAGACGTTTTTATGGAAATTGGAGCAAAATTGTGAATCATTAATTGGAAGAGCTGTTTATTGAACTCAATCCAGCTGAAGGAAAGGTAGCCAATTCCCATTTATTTCAAATGTTTTGTGTAGTTTTCTTCACTGTCACATTGAAAACATAACTCATGTATTTTTCATCTGACAAAAACACAGCATGTCATACAAGACTCCACCGGTTAAACCAAAGTATTAGACTGCAGGGACGATCCTCAATCCTCCTGCATATATCATGGAACCCTTCCACACGGCTTTTATTGCAACTGGTAAACAAGTTAGTAATAAATGAATGGTTTTCCTTCATAATATTTCTTTGCAGCGAGTTTCTCATGCCATCTATAGTCTATACTAGCTCCCTCAAGTCAGGGCGGATTCAAACCCTGATCCGAGCAAGTAAATTCCAAGCAAAGCACTTAAACCACATGTACACATTCATGCAGAGACACACACGGATACACGTTCACACAAACACCAAGCTCATCATCAGCGGTCTCATTATGTTGTTGATTCTTCGTCTCCCCACAGACAGTGCTATTTACCCAGTGTCTCCTAGTAGGGGGAGAAGGGTAATGAGACTGATGTGTGCAGGGGTACGTTCTGGGTAATTTGTTTGATACAAGACCTGATGGGAAGTGAAGGGATCCAAAGATTAAAATTGTTAGCCCCCCCCCGCACCCCACCCACCTCCTCCTCACTTTCCCTTCATCTTTTCGCAGCCCCCATCTCGATGCGCAAATGACGAGAAACAGTCTCCGTCTCATTTTCCCCCTGTCTGGTTTTTAATCCGTGATTAGATCCTCACCTTGACTGTGCATTTTCCCACACATACACACTCATGCAATCACAGTGAAAGAGAAACACACATCTTCCTGGAGGGCTGTTCCTCACCTATGACCTTCTACTCCCTCATTAGTTCATTCTGACCCTTGAACTCATCATGTGAAGCCCTGCAGGGGTCAAAGCTTCCTGAACAGGTGGACTCAGGTGACAAACAGGTGTGGCTTCCCGACTTCAGGCCAAAATGTGCTCTTTTATGTCCACGCACAGGTTTGCAACATTCTTTAAACCTGAAAATACACATGCACACACACCCTTTGAGGAATTCCAGTTTTGTTTTCCTGTATGCCAACTTGACAAGGGAAGGTCCAAAATGTATTCAGCCTTTTCTCATGAGATTTATTGTTTTAAAGAAATCTATATATTGTGCACATGACAAACGATAAAGCTGCTTTGACAACAATCATGTCTTAAGGGTGGTACAATGTAACCAGGCATGTAACCAAATACAATTACTCAAGTAACTTAGAGATGTACTTGATTGTACCTCTGGACTATGTTTGGCTCAGGGAGCAGCAAACACATGACAACGACACTAACCAAGTTGTTTTGTGTTGGACAGAATTATATTCAAAGGGGTTTCTATGTCATATAAAATAAATATTCATAAACTACAGCCTCAAAAAAGCTACAGCTGATAATGCGTTTTGGTTTTGTGGAACCACACTATGGCACCTGGCTTCTCCATCGTTTCCACAACAGGTACAACACAGCAACTCGCCTCAGCTTGTAGTCCTCCTCTTGTCTTTTCTGAAACAGAATGGAAGTATATTTGTAGTTGTGTTCAGCTGCGTCACTCAAACTCAAATGATCCTGCAGCCAAACTGGAGTAACGGCACACAAAAATGTGCTTTGTGTTTTGTGTGAGAGACAGCTTCACCCCTCTGTGACACAGTGACATCAACTGGTCAGAATTACAATATTTATCAAGGTAACATTTATTAAAGGAAATCTGAGTTGGATTGCATTACAGTGTAAAATGTCATCTTTTTCTGGTCACTTATTGTACTTCATGTTTCTTGAACAATGTTGTGTTGCATCTTTGACACGTGCTGCCAATTTACTAGTCGATTAAATCATATATACTTTATATAAACTTAAAAGGAGCAGTCTGCTGTGCCCACTATCCACAGGAAAGGGGACTTATAAGATGTCTATCATTGAATGAACTTTGTAAAGCAGCCAAGGGCAATTTTAGCTGAACTACCCAAAGAATTAATGCACGGCAGCTAAGATGCATTCACAGCAACGACATAAAAGGTGACATTTGAAAGGTAGCACATTAGTGAAATGCACTGGATACATTAATTCAGCGTGGCTAAAAGCCTTGTTAGCATTCACAGTTTGGGTATGAATGTACAATTATGAGACAGAGGAAGGATGGAGGAGGAAGGATGGAGAGAGAGAACAAAAGGAAGCAAAAGAGAGAGAGAGGGGAGTCTTTCATGTCTCCCCTGGGTTTGAAAGGCTTCCCTTTCATGTGAGCATTGTCATATTTTCTCTGTTCTCGTTCCATTTGCTCCACCTCTCCGCCTGTGAGTAAGACATCACTCTTTTAGTACAGGGAGGGCAATCGAGTATGTGAGCGTGTGCACTCACTGGAGTGCCTGTGTGCAAGAAAGAAGTGCAGCAATCTCATGGTAATATAACCACTAAAGGCATATGCAGGTGTAAGATTTATGCAGGCATCTCTGTCCACTACAAATCACCTTGTTCATTTTTTTTTTCGTTTTGTTCTCCTGCCAACTACTGCATGATTAACATTCATCATTAATGTTTGTAGACATCTTATTGCACTAAGCGAAGGTTAGAGAAAAATGTGTGGTCTGTCTCAGGCTTCAAGTAAATGCAGACTTGGAGCACAAGAAAGGATGGGTTGACCTTTAAGATGTTTAACCAGGATCCCAGTTTTTCCCTAACCTTTTAGGATAAGGCAGACTGTATTCTTATGGTCAGCAAATCTCATTAAATGTCAGATCCCAACAATGAATCCTTCTGACAAGTAGTGCCTCTGTAGCAGAAGCCCGATGTACAGCAGCTCTGTCCTTAGCCAAAGTCTTTGCCTTAGAGCTCCACAGCAGTGTTGCACAGGGTGATATTAACATATAGACACACTGTAGTTTGTTTACACCTGCATATAGATATATCTTGGAGAGAGAAGCCTCTTACAATTTCATTGTACCTGAGTATGATGAAAATAAAGACCATGTATGTTAAATCTAGTTCATTTTGATTAGTCAGGTCAATCCCTCCTATACCTTTCCTGGTATTGAATTACTTACTTGCCACAATCTCTTGGGCCTTACTAAGTTACTTTGGGGGCCATTTATTTGCCTTAGGTAAATGGCTAAGCCAAAGAGAAATCACAGGAAATCAGGTGAGAGAAATAACATGCAACAAAAGGCGTTGTGTTTACTTGTCAGTGCGTTAACCCCCAAACCAGGATGCTCCATGATATGTCATTAAAGATGAAGCCTTTAGTAGGAACCAATGATCTCGGGGTTTACTGGCACAGACAAAACAATCAGAATATACACAGGGATACACTAATGCATTTCAGTCCATTTTTGTCTTTTCAATGACAGTAAGAACTAGAATAGAACTCAGCGGAGTCCCTAGGAAATAAGTGAAAACCTAAAAAAAAAACATCCTATCTTTTAATGTTGAAAAACGGAATGATGTGGTCTGGATCCACACCAAAATATAATGGCTTCAACCCTCACACATTAATCAAAACCAAACAGTACTTCTTTTCACAGCAAACAGATAAGACTGACATAGAAGTCTTTCAGAAAATCTTCCCTTCTTTACTGTTGGAAAAACAGGGCAGATGGCCTATCATTAAATACTGAGTGGAAATCACTGCAGTGTTTAAAGATGCCCCTTTGAGTAGATGGAAGAGAGCGGGACAAACAGGCTAGTTGATATTTTTGTTACTTCTTTTTATTCATGTATTCTTTTTATTGCAGATCCAACTCCATTTCCCATGGGTCTTGTAGGTAGAGGATTGGCTTGATTGGTCTGGATTTACAGGCTCGTAGACACGGGCGTCAAGAGAGCTGTATCACCCAAGTCGGACTCCATTGTGTTCACATGAGAACGTGCTCACACACAAACATAAACAGACAGTGTTTGTGACTTCCTTCAGCTCTATCTCTCCCTTACACCGCCACCAATCACATTTTACGACCCCCCCCTCAGGAATTCCACACAGACTGAACCAGTTTTCTTTTTTTTCATTTGATGAGCCTCACTTTCCGTTAGCATGCAGGGCCAAGTGTTTCACAAAGCCTCTCTTTCTGTTGTCCGCGGTACCGGGGGTGTGAGTGTGTCACAGGTTACAATAAGTTCCACCTACTGATCTTAATTGGACCTGATGTGTTGTTCTGCTCCCAGGCCGCCTGTTGAGCCCGGTTCTGTTGAGTCTCATTGTGCAGCGGGCCAAGAACTCTTGGCAGCCGTTGAGCTATAAAACACTTGCTAAAAGAAGCTGGCCAGAAAACGAAAGGACCTGAAAATAACTGTTATTGTTTAGTTTTTTACCAATTCTATTACTTTTTCCCCTCTCCCACTCACACACATCTGCTTATCGCAAGATATGTTCAAACAGTTAGTGTATGGCACTTTGTTCCCCCCCCCCAGCACTCACAGTTTTCTTTGGGTGATGTTTTTCTCATTAAGGATGCCATTTAAAAACACTGCGTTTCTATTTTTATGAAAGCTTTTAAAGGATTATGGGTGGGAGCTGGTGAAATGGGGTCTGTTGAAATTTGTTTTGATATTGTGTGTGTGTGCGTGCACACACATCTTCCTGCTGCAAAGGCCCGACGCCCCTTCCCTGCTGTGACGGTTTTTGTTGGAATTTCCCACTCTGGTGTGGAACGGCTTTTGGAAGGATCTGGAAGTGGTGATGGGGTGGCTGTAATTCAGAGGGAGGGACAACTAACTTCCCTTTGAAGCTAGACACAATTGGCATTTGTCAGTTTATTTTTTTGGCTATTTGTTTCTGGGTGTTGCGCTCACTCAAACTAATTAGAGTCTCTCACTTGGGAAACACATTATAAAGCAACACTTTCAAAAATATATTTTCTCAGTAAATGGTTTTGGTTTTGTATTTACCACTCAAAGCTCTTTACAGTACAGTTTTACATTCACCCATTTACACACACATTCATACAGTGCATCTATTAGCAGGACTTTGTTGTTTTATGAGGGGCAATTCAGGGTTCAGCATCTTGCCCAAGGACACTTCGGCATGCAGATGGGGAAGACTGGGGATCGAACTGCCGACCTTCAGGTTGGAGGACGACCGCTTTACCCCTCAGCCACAGCCGCCCCTAGACACACAGCTTTTGTTTTTCATTAAAGTCCAACACAAACTTAAATATTTTATTCTATTTATTCTCAATAGAATAAAATATACAACTATCACTCACAGGAGAAAGCTTACTTTTTATGATGGCATAATGATAGATCAGAGGAATGGTGGTAGTCTCACATCAAGAAGGTGCTGGGTTCAAACCAGCTGTCTGGGACCTTTCTGAATGTTCTCCCTGTGTTTCCGTAGGTTTTGTACAGGTACTCGTGCTTCTTCCTACAATCCAAAGACATACAGGTAATTGAGACTCTGTAGGTGTAAGTGTGAATGGTTGTTTGTCTCTTTATGTTGGCCCCTGCAAAATGTTGGCAACCTGTCCAGGGTGTACCGCGCCTCTTACCCAATGTCAACTGGGTATAAACCCAAGCCTCCCACGAACCTCAAAAGAGAAAAAAGAAATATTGGATGGATAGAAAACCTGAGGAAAACTGGATGGTGTAAGTGTATCAGCAGTTACTCACTACACAGGTTATTGTGGCAGTATGGAAGTATGATTGGTTCATTTAACTGCTTCATTCTGCTACAATTAATGGGAGGGAGGTTTAAAATAGGAGATTTAGAACATTACACTTAATATAGAAAATGTAAAACTATGACAGAACCAGCCTTGCAAATTGACCTATATATGTTTGCTAGTGTGCAGCCCAATCAATGGATCACTCTAGTTGTCTGATCAAACAACCTCTGCTGAGGAAAAGCCCCACGTGGAGTGGGCACCCGGCTGAAAAGGGAAGAGAACATGGTCAACAGAGTCACACTGAGCAACAAATGGTCGTCACTTCACATGAGTGACTATGACTGTGATCATTTGTCTGTGATTGCTGAGTTGTGGAAACATAATATTTAAGGCACAGCCACAGGAGCAGGGGGGGCAGGTGTTGTGCTCTTATAATGGACCGTTGGCATGTTGGACAGGTTGCCTGAATCTGGTCCAAATATCCCAGCCACAAGTGATCAATACTGGATCAATACAACAGGACTCTACAAATTCTTAAAGGAAAATAATAACTACTACTCACTATAATTCAAGAAAATTGCAGAAAACCAATAAAACTCTGGCTCAATCTATGCATGTTTTTGAATTACTTTTTGGTATAGTTTCATTTGTGTTGTTACCATTAGTACCATTTCACTATAGCACAGGATCCCAGCTAGTTTAGTGTTATTTGTTCTCAGAAAGAAAATAAACTAGTCCAGGATAAATTTTTTTTATTATTTCTAAAAGCCCTTAGTACAAAGCAATAAAGCCACATTAACAGCTTCTAAACCTAGATGCAGGAGTTCACCAGGAACACTTTACTGAAGTATAGTTGAGGGTCATTATGAGCTGTTCTATAAGAAACAATCCATAGATTTTCTGAGAAGGGAGCATTTTATAACCCATAGTTTCGCCTCTAGTGGCTGTAGTGATACTGACGGGGGGAAAGGAGGAAGTCAGGTGATGTACAGTACAGAGCATTGAAGTTGGGTTTATCGATGGGTCGACAAAACATAGGACTTTGACACAGGAGGCTGCTGTTCCTTATTTGAAACTGACTTTTTCATTTATCCATGACCGATCCATAACTTTAACAGTTACCATGACAACAAATGTCACTTAACATTAAGGAAGTAAATGCACTGCTGCCACTGATACACTCCTACGCATTGTATCCGAAGGAGGGAACAAGCTAACTACACAGTCATTTAAGGTTGGAGGACATGTTGGCAGCAACAGTGCAAAGACTGCCTCTGCAAACGGTGAAGAAGACAGTACATCACACCTCCTCCTTCTTTCCCTTAGGTCAGGCTTTCTGGAGAGAGAGAGGGGGGGGGGGGCAGAGGAGAAAGGAGGAGTGGGGAGCTGTCTCCTATTATAGAGTCTGTCTCCTATTAACATTATCTCTGTGGGAGCCCAAAATGGGCTCTGTCAGCAGAACACCAACCTGCTGTCAAGAGAAGAACCTGAGACGGAGAGCAAGGGATGAGAAAGGAAAAGGGAGAGGTATTACCACAGCATCCTGCAAGTCTGTGTTTCATATGGAACACTCTATATATCAATTATTAGCAGAAATCTAGTCAAAATGTATGAGCATCACTCAGCCTCTTGTGTCAAATACTTCCCTTCGTGAGTATCAGTTTCAACACTGTAGCTGCTGCAATATCATTCAGTGCAATGATGCATTTTAACAATGTCAGCCACTGTCTCATTCAACAGACAACAGTTCTTTAAACTGATTCCTCTTACTCTGTCCAACAGTAAACTGATCCACTAATGCTTTTTTTCATCTACCTTTGTTAAAATGACAGCTTTGTTGGCCGTAGCACTTTTCTTTAGCGAGAGCCAATAAAGCCGCTTGTTTAATGCAAGAGTGTTGGCTCAGGTAGCGCTAACCCCAGTCCAACTTTGAGATGCTGATCAATACCAGATTTAGTGGATGCATTACTTGAACACTGTAAGTTCAACTTGTTCACTTAAGGATAACATTACATCGAGGAGAAGTAATTACATTTTGACTTTCCCTCTGGTGCCACCAGCAAGTTGGCATTTCTGATATACTTTGGACAAATTTGATGGATTGCCTTGGTTTATGATGAATGCTATGAATATTAATGACATTCCCATCAGTTTCTGCTGTACTCAAACTGCTGCAATAATTGGCTAATTCTAGCATGTTACGCTTAAATAGTTAACATGGTAAAATGATACCATCTGATCATCAACATGTAAGCATGCTAACATGCTAAGCTAAGATTTTGACTATGGTAAAATTATACCTACTGATGTTTCAAACATTAGCATGCTAACATATTAAGATTTGATCATGAACGTGGTAAACATTGCACCTGCTTAACTCCTTTTACAAGGAGCTTTTTAACTGGTTATAAGTTGGCCTTTTTTAAATATTGCAGCAAAAAATATGACCTATAACAAAAATAATTGACAATCAGGGAGAAAATGTACTTTTTCTATAAACTATTGTCAAAGTCTCTTGCCGTGACGGATTACCTGCGAAGTCAGAGCAACGATTTACTGCAGTCAGGCTGAAAAGCCTATGTTTAGGCAGAGGTGGAGGGTGTCCGACTTGACGTATGTGATTTTTTATTCCACCCCTTCGCCTTCGGGCAGCAGATCACATCAGCGATCAGCCGGAGCCAGACCAAGTCCAAGTCCAACGCACCCACTCTCTCAGTTTGCATTTGGAGCTGAGAGAGACAGTGGTCGGACAAGAGGATGTAAACTGATGCAGTCCTTGTATCATGTTAAATCATTACAGTAAAAACAATCCAAAGAGAGCTGCAGTGTCGTGGTGTTCTTTTGGTGTGTGTCATGTTACTTTTTTTTCATTCCTTCTAAAACTAATGCACATGCTGTCTGGACCAAGGTTTTCTTGAAAGGTGACAGTAGAAACACTACCGCTTTTGTCCACAGAGACGCCAAAATCAACGAAAATGAAAAGTTCCTTGTAGGCTAAGATCGTGAATATAATAAAACCTTATACCAGCTGATCATCAAAATGTAAGCATGCAAAGCAAAGATATTTTTTTTTGTTAAGTGAAGGTAGAGAACTACAACATTTATAGCTGCTGATTATAATGTTGGCATACTAACACTATATATACAGTATATATAGTAACTACAGCTTAACAGGTTCTATTTCTACAAAACTATAAAGAATTTGAAATATATACATGTTTTATATTTAGTAGCCTATATGTATGTATATGGTAAATACCTATTGCAAACTCTATGCTAGCACCAAATTCTGCCCCAGCACGGTTCACTGCCGAGTGCTTTTTTTCCTTTTTATTGCTTGAAATGCATTTCTACAATTTTGGTTTTGAATATTTGCGTTTCTACACTTCTACACAGTTTTCTATTGTGTCCTTTTAAAAACCTACACAAACTACAGTAGTTTTTCATAAGACGTTCCCCATGCAACACTTTTTTCACATTTAGGGTCACCCATGCGTATGATGCGGCTTGACCCCTCGGTCTTTTCTGGCCCTAGACACTAGAAACAGGGAGGAAGACAGATGGGGGCTTTACAGGGCCTCCGAGCAAGTTCACCAGAAAAAGGTTCAAGAGCGTAAGTAAACACAAGAAAAAAGAAAGTGAGTCACAAGCCGTCTATTGAAAGAGATGCACCCCATTTACTCTTAAACAGATACCATTATAGTCCATAAACCTTTCCTGTCCTCTCTGCCGTGCTCATCTGTCTTATTATGTATGAGGTCTGTGTTTGGATTCCTGTACTATTAAGGCCCATGATTTGTGATTTACACTGTGCTGTGTTCCTGGCTACATGGTGCGAGATGATGACAAATGGACACACTATGGTTATGACATGTTTTAAACCCAGAGAGCTCTGTTTACAGCCCGGGCCTTTGTTCAAGCTCAGTGTTTCTGGGCTGATGAGTTGGAACCAATGAATCGTCTTGGATGTTCTCTCTGAGAACGCCACGTTGACATGGATTTACTGCAAGAGGACACAAAAAAACACTTTCATTATCAAACACATGTACATGCAGATGGGTTTTTAAAATTTGCAGTCTACACTCATAAGCACACATAAAAAATGTGAGATATAGTTATTGTGTCATATGTGCATTTGTGTGCAAAAGTGTAAAGAGAATAGAAGTAAATACACGTTAAATATATACCTTTCTTCAAATGTTAATGCACTGTTACTTTTTACTGTTAGAGAAAAACTATTAAAGGCTGTTTGTCACAGTAATTGTGCTTTGTGCAAAATTCTGGGCACAGAAAGTTACTTGTAAATCACTCAGGGCTACATTTAGACCTTAATTGACTCATGGGGACTTGTAAAGCCAGCAAAGAATTGTCATTAGGAATTTTCTGCTGATGACAATTCCAGAGCTCACAAATTCACTGACTGTTCAAACCTTATGGTGACAATCAGCAACCTCCAACCATCTGCTAATTCATGGGTTCAGCAGGAGAGGCTGCAGACAGAAATAGAAGCTCTCCAATCCGAATTCTCCACTGTCCAAAATATCGTCATTAAGGGATGGCAGTTAAGAGGAGCTGCAGAAGTGAAGACAAGATTTGGAAGACTAAGAAACTTAGAGGAAACTGTCTGTCCATTGGGCAGAAAGGCAAGGCCAAACTCCTTCATATGAATCCAAAGGACCTGCAGGAAGGTTGAGTTGATGCCAAACATTGATGCACAAACAGGGTTGACATAACAAGAGTCATCAGAAGGAAACATTACTCGCAAACTCAACACAAAAGGCAATTTCTGAAGTATGGAAATGTCTTTAGGGCAGATGAGGTAAAACGGAGCTCTATGGACTCAAAAAAGGTGTGCTCGCTCCTTGCCAACTGTTGAGCATTGGGGTGGAAATATTCTGCTGTGGGTTTGAGTGGCAGCCAGTGGCAGACGAAACAAATATTATCCAATCAGTCAAGAAAGTGAAAATGAAAAGAAGCTGGCTTCTATAGCAGGATAATGATCCAAAGCAAACCTCAAAATCCACTAGGAACTACTTCAAGAAGCACAAGCTGAAGCTTTTGGAACGGTCCTCAGTCCCCTGAGTGAAACATCACTTAAACATGTTGTGCTGCAGGACAGCCTAAACTATCTCTGAACCTGAAGTAATCTACAGGAAGATTGGCAGAAAATTCCTCAATCAAGGATAGAAAGAGATTCAACTGGCTACAAGGGTGTTTAACTGTGATATCTGCCAAAGGGGGGGTGGGAACTATTCTGACTTAGTAAGGTGTCCAAACTTCTATACATGTCCGATTCTTTCATTTCAGTTCATGGAGTAAAAACATTTGATGAAAGGCCAATTCTTACCTCAAAAGTCAACAAAATATGTTATTTTCCCAGAGTTTCCAAAACCTTTGCATGTAGCTGTGTTTTGATTTACAATACATTTATATCAAACAGCGTTTAAGATCATGTTTTAATAGTAGATAGTATGATTTGGAAAATAATGATAGTGTAAGTAATCTTTTTTACGACAAAGAAAGACTAGGGTAACTTTGCTCTTTCAAATGTTCAGGTTTACTTTGAAACCATAAGGTAAGACTGTAACACTGGTTGTACATGTCTCAGCCACTGAGCCATCAGACACTCTATCAGAGAATGCAAGCATGTATTTTTTATAGCAAAGACAGTTATTTTTCTTTTTATAACCATGGTTTGTATACCATTCCCCCATGCAGTCTGGTTGCAGGTGATGATGGAAAACTAATATTTGGACGATAGCATCCTCTTGGTTTAAAGTGGGAGAGCATGGAGAAAAAAAAGATCTTCCTTAATTTAGAAGCCTAATTTACATGGAGAATACACAGACACATACTTGGCTCATGCTGAAGTGTTTACACTGAAATCTCAGATGGTTTCATTATTTATAAGAACCCCCTGGATGTTTCAGAGGTCTGCTTAAAGAGAGTTGAGAGATTAATAAAAATAAGAATTTTCTGATGTTGCCAAATTACCAACATGTGGTGTAAAACCTTAACACCTGTCTCTGCCTGTCAGGGAGAGAAGAGCATCATGAATTTGGAATTACGTGCATGTTTGAGTGCTTATTCATTACTATAGGAGACGGTATCAATGCATAGAGTCACTTTTCAAGTTATTGGATTGCTGTGCTGTTCACGCGCATGATTTGTTGTTGTATAATCGAAATCCTTCATCAGGAGAACCCCCTGACTGTTATGTCTGGTCTCCAAAATGTAGTCCATCACAATAACACACGTGAGAATTGACAGTGAGTCGGACAAAAAAAGACAAGCTTGAAGGGCCATGAAACAGTTCAGTGGACGGTTGTACAGAAATGGAACATCATGGTAATTATTGTCAACTTTGCCATTAACAAGATAATAACTTTTTTATAACTCAGAAAAAATTACTCAAAATTAGATAATTACCTTCACTCCTGTTACTTTGCGTAGCTCATACTCAAACTTAGCCTACTACTAAATGCATTACTATAGTACATTGCATATAAGCAATATGAGAAAGTCAGCGGGGACTCACCACTTCATCTACGATTTCTCTAGATATTTAGCTTGCTAAAAATTGAGCCGGATGAGGAGAGCCTTTCATATCGCATCTTTGAAGGTGAAAATGTCGATCAAACGTAATTTTGAATCCAACACTTGAGTAGGCGACTTCCAAAATTTGTTGTTAAATGGAACATCAGGCTTAAAAGGGAAAGCATTGGAAAGCGGACACACTCTAAGTGCCAAGCTTTACATCTCAAATGTGTTTGACATCAATGCCAGAGCCAAACAGATTTTTATTAATTGCAGGATGTGTTGGATCAAACACACCTCTCCCATATCATGTTGACAACAGGAGGAAGGAGAACATAGTGGAACAATTGAAAGGATGTTGGAGACAAAAAGCAAAGGGAGGGAAACATGAACATGTGTCATACATGCTGTCTGAAACATCTGGAACCACAAGAAACAGCAAATTAAGTTAGGCTGTGCTTGGATTCAATCTAATAATTCTGAGAAGAACAGGTGGACCCTTCAGAAATATTGGCAGCTAATGCATGAGGGGAAGCCCGATTAATAACAACGCTTAATGCTTTTACACATCCCTGTGATTTACATATGATGTCATAAACATGTTCCACTCATGGCGATCACTGTCCAGTGTAAAGCCTTTTTTTCCAAAGGAACATCACAGTAATGGCTGTACTTTCACCATATTCTCACCATCACACTGTGCAGGTGGGAGGAACACATGCAGGGCAATCCTCACTGGTGCACCTCCATTAGTGCCCTTGCATTTGCAGTGGGGTCATCAGCAGGGGAGAAGCAGTCCTCCGCATTTTTATTCTATACCCTGGTATATTTCATGCATACAAGAACCAAAGTCACGTGTAAAACAGATTCTGAAACGTTCTTGGTTGGAGACTCCAGTCAGTTAAGGCTGCATATTGAAGTTTTATAGAGATGTCCAGGCCGTGTCTGTTGCATCTAATGAATTACTGAAAGTTGGCATCTTTGTTTCTTTGTTTACTTATGAGATAGGTCCTGATTCAAAGGCAAAGTAAGATTGTACAGCACTTTAAAACAACAAGGCAATTCAAAGTGCTTCACGTAGAATATGAAGGGCATCATCACAAGTTGTAAAAGCAACATAAGGAAGTACAAAATAGAATCATTTAGAAATAATTATTACTTATTTGATTTATTCAAAGGCCGTGGTAGGGACGTCGTTAGCATTTATTTAAAAAAGCTGACCTGCAGTTCTCTAGGAGTTAGGGGAGCATAACAACTTGTTGCTGCTTGTCCATGTTTAGATTTGACACTTGGCACAAAGCAGATTAAACATTTTGTAGCTTATTTAGACATGTTAATACAAAATATTAGTTGTAAAGACCATGGTGTTACACTTAGCAATACAATATGATATAAGATACAATATGAAACAATACGATACAATATGAAATGATATGATGCGATAGTTACAAAACTTAGAATATGAGACGATGCGATTTGAAATGAAACAATATGATATGAGATACTTAAATAGTCCGTTATGGCGGGTGGGGGGGGGGCTGAATTTCACTTAAAAATTGTATACATAGGTATATGACAAGGCAGGACAAGATATGTGGAAATCACAGCAGAAAGGTAGCCATCAATGTGCCATCACCATATTCATAAATACCAAAATTACCACAATCATCAGTTCAACCATCTTCCTAATCAAAAACATGATCATTACTAATCAGCAATATTAGTCATATGTCCACTGTAAAAATGTATGGTGTATTTATGATACAAAATACACATACTTACATGCATAATACATGTAAAACACTTACAATCACACATTTCCAGACTAATGATGGTATAAACTTGTGATCAGTAGATAAGGTGAAGTGTCAAGTTTGTTTATCATGAACGTTGTAATTCATGATGTTCAACAACTCTTTCTTAACCCTACGGTGTCACCGAACAGAAAGTCAATCAGCAGCCTGTTTAATTTGAGTGTTGGTTTAATTTGATTGGCTCGTGATCAGACAGTGCACAATGGTCCGCAGAGGTAGACGCAGTTAGGAGCAGAAGCTTTCGTGTTACAGTCTCACAAATAAACCAGTGTGGCAGGAGATCCTTATTGATTCATCTGCCAAAGACCACAAGTGGACTGCAGGAAGTCTGGCACCGTGTAGTTCCCAGACCACGCTTGTAACCTTCACATGCAAACTTTGTCTGGTGCACTGATCAAAGACTTTGTAGATGCAGGACATCCTCCGTGATACAGATGTGAGCTTGGGTCTATCTGCAGCCTTTAGAATACCTTTTGTTCCTTGGCCTTCCAGTAAATGACAGACCGCACGTGTTAGACTTAACTCTGCTCTGTGCTGAGGATTAACAGGTGCCGGCCTGTCCAGGGGTTTCAAGTCTTGACCTCTACTTAACTTCGAGCTCCTGTGAGAACCACATGTTCCTGACCGTCATTTCCAAAATCATGAACCATGACCCCAGCATCACGGCACTGAGACGCCAATGTTATCTTATGCCTGAAGTTGACCGCAATAATATTGACAAGTCTAATGGAGGTCCAAGGAGCCCCTGCGCTAACAGGTTTGAATTGGCTCACCACAATCCTTTTCAATAAGCCTCAAACGCTGCAGTGCAGTAATTAAAAATATACACAGGCACAAAGCACTGGGGCGAGAATCTTCACTGTATGTGTGCTCTCAAAACATTGATGCTCCCTTCGCTTTATTTGGATAGTTTCGCAGCGGGATCCTTGCTTATTTTCACTCATAAGTGCCCGGGCGTAATCAAATCCCAACTGAAATATTTTCTTTGCCGCCAGTACCTTTCTGCCTGCCGTTTTCAAACCAGGGATTTAAAGAAGATTAGGGAAAACTATGTAAATGACACTGCTCCTGCGGAGTCAAGCGTAACGTTAGACCCCGAAAGATGGAAGTTGGGAGTCGGGAGGAAAGGGACGAGGGAGGCGGAGGTGGGGGCATGGGGGAGAGCACATCCTCGGGAATTTCCCTCGGAAATCTGTGGATTATCCCACCAGTTTTAATGAAAGTTGTCAGGATTAGACATGCCAGAGTCCACTGAGGCTGGTGCTGGGGTTAGGGATATGGACGGGAGCATGGAGGAAGAGAAGGAGGGAGTAGGATAAAAACCAGGAAACTATTATATTCCTACATCACCCAATTTGAGGTAAAATTTCCATGAAGGGGCTTAGTGATGGGGACTTTGATGAGATACAGGGGTAAACACATGTGATGATGGAGGAGAAAGTAAAAAAAGGGGCAGACAGATTTGCACAATTGTTGCAAATAACACACATCTATCAAACTCGTGTCTCGCTGAAATGGCTCTCTGACGAAGTACGGGGGTCCTCTTAGTCATACTGATTAGCTGAAACATCTCTCATCCTGCCGCCCTCCATCCTTCTTCCCCTCTCTCGTCTCTCTTACTCCTTTTCCCTCCCTCGCTCCACCTCTCCTTCTGTCTGTGATGAGACGGTCACCTCGGTGTCAGCGGTGATGGCTAAGTGGGAGCTTGAGCACTTTCTTAATCAGCCTGGGTAATAGAGAGGAGCATGCCGACCACACACCCTCACACACACACACACACACACACACACACACACACACACACACACACACACACACACAACCTCAAAGACCTGTCTGCTCTCATTCTCATTTATCCCCACCCCCCACTGATTCATTGAGGCATTGAGCTCTCGCTCATACACAATGGCAAAGGAAGTAAACAGAAATGACACATTGCTGTTGATACACCTGCACAGCCAAACAGGCACATCACGGACAGATTAGCACAGTGGTGCATGAATTTGCAAACACACACTCCTGTGTGCCTGCACATAGCCTGGAGGACCCACTCAGACATACACACTCCACCGTCAGAGGGACAACAGCTGGGAATGTCATGCATGCACATTCAACAGACAATCCAATAAAAGAGGGGACTCAGCAAGGGTGAATACCTTGATAAGCTTTTCTATGCTTTGTGCCGGCCTCTTTTAAAGAAGGAGCATTTTGGACATGAAGGAAAGTGTTTGTTAGTGCTGTTATGATGAAGTAGGAGGAGGCAGGAATCAGACCCTCATCAATATCATGGTAATACACAGCTGTGTGAAGTGTGTGCATGTTCTGGGCTTCAATGAAGACGTTCCCCTCAAAGCAGGCTCTATCAGCGCATTCCAACCCTGCTGTCGATATCCAGCCACATCTGTCCACTTTCCTCAATATATTTCCTAAATCCCGCTTTCCCTCCCTCTGTCTGTCTGTATTTGTGGCTGCTAACTCAGCCAACTCTTATATGTCTTCAAGTTGTTCCCCCCCTTCTGTGTCTCTGTCTTTAAACAAACATGTCTCCCTCTCTTCTTTGCTCACTTCATCCCTCCATCCTTGTTCTCACCCTCTGACCCAGTCCAAATGGCCTCAAGATGTTGCTGCTATGCATTTGCATTTACTTACATCTCAAGTACAAAACACAGCCAAGAAAAGGAGAAGTGCTGACCACATACTGTATGACCAGAAGTGGCTGTGCTGCAGACCATAATGTGTGATGTCATCTGAGGATTGGGATACAGAAAACACAACCCTGACAGTCCTGTGAAAACACAACCGCATAGGTCGTCTGTGAAGGCGTCTTATTACAACCAATAGTTAGTGTTGTTGTTAGGAGACCACAGTGATTATGACGGGAGCAGTGGAGACAGTCAGCTGACGTAGTCTAGTCGACAAGAAACTAGACTGTCACACAGGAAACATTGTTCATTTCATGTGTCGCACAGATAATCAGTGTTGTTTATTTTACCCATGGTTGTTCTACAACCATGACCATGTGTTTACTAAGGGAACAATGACAACAATGTCCATTTAACCTTCGGTAAAGAGAAAGTAAACTGGAATAGACTTGATTGAATCACTTACTTCCATCTTTACATGATTAATGTGCTGAATCTCATCAATCAATCAAATTCTATTTCTATAGCTCATATTTACAAATCCCAATTTGACTCATAGGGCTTAACAAGGTGCAACATCCTCTGTCCTTAACCCTCAACAAGAGTGAGAAGAAACTACCCCAAAAAACTTTTAACAGGGAAGACAACTTCAGAGAGCCACATGTGAGGGATCCCTCGCCCAGGACGGAAAGAAGTGCAATAGATTCCATGAGTAGCAGAGCACATCAACAAAATAACAAAATGTACAACATTGATAAGAAACGTCAGTGCCTGACATAAATGAAGAGGCGTATCATTGTTTAAAGTATTTGTACATAAGAAAATGTCAGATACAGATGAAGGGAGAAGTAATGACAGTTGCAATGATAGAAGTATAAGGGTTGGTCAGTAATGGTAGTATGTGTGAGTGGATATATTGTATATCTAAGTAATAATCCACGATCAGCTGCTTTCATGATCACCTGCTACCACACTGTTCTATATTCAATGTAATAACAATTTACTTAATGGCTTAAGATGTATAATTAATGCTACTAAAGATACTGAAATGTTAAGACTTTTTTTTCAATTGAATTTTATTGGTGTCTCAATGTAGTCCAGTTTGGAAAAAAGAAGTTTCATAATCTCTGCCAAACAGGTTCCGTCTTCATCTGCATTTTATTTGTTTGTAAATTAGCAGGATTATGGAAAAAAATACCTGACAGATTACCTCAGAATTTAGGGTAAGGATGTAGTACATGTCAGGCAACAACTCATTCTGTATCCAGGATTTTTTTTTCTCTATCTCTAACATAGTGAGCATTTTTTTTTACATTTGAGTTTATTAGAGAATAATTGATGAATCTTGATTAAAGAAAACAGACCTGTTTAGGGGACCGATTTTTATGAGTGTGTGCAATTTTGTGCTGATCCAAATAAAAAAATCCAGATCTAGTGAATTTATGTGGTTTCATAAGGGACTGTTAGGCCTTGGCGGAGGTATGCGCTCTATTGAGTGACACTCACTAATGCTGTACTTATTTAAAATATGCATTGTTTCACCATAAAGCATATTTGAATCCACTTTTGCTCATACAATTACAATATACAAGACATAAAAGTTAAATTCAGTTAAAATGTGTACATAATTAATTGTAAATATAATTTATTTGAATTTGGAATTTGGAAGTGTATCATGGGTATAAGATTAGACAGCACCAGAGATAGTGTTATCAGAGTTTAATTGAATCCCTAATTTGCTTCAAGTATAGAGTGAGCTGGCTATAGAGAGTTGAGTTACTCAGAAAGATCAGTTTGTAACATAACAATATACATTTTTTTCCTAAAATCATGGAGAATTTGGGTCAGTCTAGTGTCGCCGAATCTCTGGCTCTTGTATCAGTTTTCTGTTACACAATAATCTTTACATTCCAAGCCAGAATACTAGACCGTACATAGGTGCTGGGTAAGTCTGTGTTTAAGTATTTGAAAAGCAAGGATGAATGACTAGGAGACTTCAAAACATTTGTGTTGCTGTGGTACTGCAGTTTTCCCCTGTAAACTTCTGATAAACAAAATGATCGTATTATCCTCTGTTTTACATCAGATAAGTTTGCTTCCAGGAAAACAGAGGATCTTAAGTGGTGACTTCATCAGGTACTAAAGGTTGAGCATAAAAATTCAAATTAAACCTTCACAGATTTTGAACAATCCCACCGCTACATCTCACCCATCAAATAAAACTGCCTATCTCTGGCTGAATTCCCGTGGCTTTAGACGTCCAACAATCCCTCCTCCGGTTCTTTCCTAGCCAGCATTCGGCTTCGAATAGGAAGTACACTAAACTAAGGTGTCTTAATGAAGTTATTTTATACGGATTTTGCCAAGTTTTGAGAGCATGAATGTATTTTGCATGTTGGCAAGAAGGAAAGCATCATCACTAAACAACGCCTCATTGTCCAGCTGTTCGGTGGTGTTCAGGCTTTCTGTTTATCATGTTTGGACTGGAGAGGCGAGTAAATACAAGCGAGCTGAAGCAACGTCTCGATGCTGATTTAGATACTTCTGGCTCGCCTTCTCCTCATCATCCTCCCTGTCCGCGGTCTGCTGTGTGCCAGTCTCCCCTCTCCCTTTCAAGGGAAGAATTCTTCCCTGTAATCCATCCCAGCTGCGGCAGATTGCACGGCCAATTAAAGAAAAAACGTTTGGTTCGCCCCCAAACGAGCCGACCACATGTTGCAGCTCGCCCTCCGCTTTGCCTTCATCCCCCCCGGGACCTCACCTCTGAGGGGTCAGGGGTCACAGCGCCAGCCATTTCTTCCGCAACGGAGCGGGGAGGAAAACATAGAGACTGCAGACAAACAGGACAATTAGCCCCAGCTCTGACTGAGCGTCTCCCAAACCGGCTCCTGCAAGGTCGCTGAGGCTACAGGTCCTGCGTCTACACTTACAGTAGAGGGCAGCTGTCAACGAGGTGATTTACCCCCCCTGTGCTACCTCTCCTCTTCATACTTATCACTCTGAGTCATGTTTTGTTGGTGGGGAGGGGGGGGTGAAGGTTGAATCCACGGGGAGACCACAGAGCTGATGGCATGGATTGCTTTGGACATTGAGTAAAACATGTCTGCCGCTGTGATGAAATTATAGAGTTATTGTCTGAGAAAGTTTTGGACGTGAGGATGGGATGGAATGTGCACGGCTGGGGACAGGGTTGAGAAATGGAGGTCAGACGTTCGCAAGCAAGGGCGTCACAGATGCTGGTTAAATGAGTTTATGAATTTATAATGATATCGCACAAGGACAGGACGGGGCATCCCTGAAAGAAAACAAACACAGGTCAACAGATATGGGGCCGTTTCTTGCCACAGTCCTCTTATGTCCCTTCGTGAGTGTGTACCCCGGCTGGTGCCTGCATCCATGTCGACCATGGTGTTTGTTTTCCCTTCTAAGCCCGGTTGGCGCCCCTCCGCCCTCCTTCACATCAGGGGCATGAAATTAAAGCAGTGCACTTTCTTCCCATAACGCACAGCATAAACAGGAAATCTAATCACAGCACCAGAGCAATGCAAACCCTCGTATTGTAAACACACATAAGCTTACAGTATGTATACAGCAGCATATATGGGGATATGGGAAAGTGCCCAGTATAGACAGACTCCATAAGACACTAAAGCATTCCTGTTCACTGAGGTCTACACAGCATCATGCACGCTAGTAGAAACAGATGCGCTCCATGTAACCATACAATACATGCATGAATCTTAGTATGAAAAAGTAAGAATGACCTTCCAAATACAGCGCAGGGCTACATGATGTAGAATACAAGCACATGTGGTTAAGGTCGTCCTTTCACAATACAAGCTACATGAAACACAGTAGGATACACACACTGGATGCAACTTCAGTTCTCAGTTCCAGCTCACTTTGCTGATTTTGGAAGCATCCTGCTGAGCCTTTGTCTGTTGGCATGAGGTAACCCTCAGCAGCCTGCCAAGTAATTTAGCACTGGACACTTTATAAAGCAGTGCTTCAAACGCAGAAGGAACAAGCAAAGCTATCAAACGTTTAAAAAGCCAAACACATTTAAAACAGCGGCTACAGCTAATGGCGCATATATCACTCGCTGTAAACATGTGCCTGCACTTTTATGACAAAACGGGCTTCTTTTTTGGTAGGAAATGAAAAAAAAAAAGATATAAGTCTGGAACAACGTTTTTAGGAAAAGGAGAGAATGAGAAAAGGGGACCAGTAGCGGAGACACGGACGGACAAAACCATCCAAAAGAAAACAGACAGTGTTGCTTTCCCAATTACTGACTAAGATTTTGATATGAACCAGAGAAGGAAAGTAGTGGCTTGTATATCAAACCCAGATCCCTCCTTCCTTGCCTCATTTTTGCAGTCATCTGTGTAATAGCAAGATCAATGCAAATGAAATCAACCAACTGTCTCTATTATGACTGTCCTTCTGTTAAATCTCGAACGAAAACAAATGCAGTTCGTCAAACTCTCCCGGGGAAACGGTTTAAGCTGTGGGCCAACTGGTTGACAAGACTGATTCATTCAGCATGCTTTTAAATTGGAAAATGTCCTCCTTTCTGTATCCCTGCACAAATGTCAGCGCCCCTGATTCTTCCCTCTGCAATTCTACTCTTTTTCTTCTCTAGCTCTCACTCTCAACCCGCTTTCAATTCCCTCCGCGTGTTGACAGACGCTCTCATCTGGGCGACCTTGCTTTCTTCCTGTGTTTCCAGGTTTGGGGGAGGTTGAAGGGGGGTGAAAGGTGAAAGGTCGGCCTTGTGCTCAGTGCTGTCTCAGCCTCTGTCAACACAACCTCTGCTCTGTAATAGCATTTCTTCTGGATCATACTGAAAGGCGGGCGATGGGGGGAGATGGAGAGCGGTCAAGACATTCAATTAGCTGCACTGTTGTTAGCCGACATACCACAGAGTGAGTGCTTCACATTCCATACATGCATCATGAGGGGCTAACGACCTGTGTTATGACCGTTTGTGTTCACATAATGCTTACTGATGCATTTTACTGACACTTGTTAAATATCACAATGATCATGTGCTCAAATACAAGTAGAATTTATGGACAACACATGAATCAGATGGAACAAGTCTGCAAACAGTGTGACATGGGGCCAAACTTTGCTTTGTGACCCATGTCATCACTGCTCCTGGGATAAACAAAACAGTTAAGATTCCTTTGGAGAAGGTAACGTTAATGTGGAATAGCGGGTAATCCACAAACAAGACGGTCGGCAGTTAGATCCCAGTCTCCCCCAGTCCTTGTGCCGAAGTCTCATTGGGCAGGACACTGAACATTAAATTGCTGCTGACAGGGTGAGTGATGTGTGATAGAGAAAGTGCTTTACATAGATGCACTGTGTGTGTGTGTGTGTGTGTGTGTGTGTGTGTGTTTGTGTTTGTGTTTGTGAATGGGTGAATGGAAAAACTGCCCTGTGAAGAATAGAAAAGGGCTTTATAAATACATACATTTTAACAGCTAGGAGAATATTCCCTTCCTTACCAGAGACACATATCACAATACTGAAATACACGTAGTTATCCTACTGCACAGACATAAAATAATTTTGAAAACGCTTCTTCTTATTGACTGGGTGATTGTCCATGTAAATTATTTTAAAATGGTATTCAACATAAAAGATAAATATTATGAAGGATGGTTGAGAACCAAGTTGAGAACCTCTTAATTAGCTAAATCTTAAGTTTAAAATCTATTTTGTTGTTGTTGATAGACTGATAGATAACTAATGATGAGTGGCATTCTTTTACCATCTCTGCTCTCCTAAATTCTCCACCCATAACAAAACCCAACTGTTAAGCAATCACAACCACTCTATGATATTAACCCACACACATGAGTTTCTCCTCTCCCCTCAGGCCTGACTCTTACCTGTGACCTGGGGTCATCTGTCGGGGGGATTTGGCCGCCTGTGTCTTTTCAATCTGACACGAAATAGAGCATAAATAGTGTCAGGGTTCTAACACGTCTCTAACAGGCAATCCGACTCGAGAGCTCAACGTAAGACATTTTATGATCTACTCAATACACTGATCAATGTCATTTAACTGTTTCCGTAAATCAGCCTTCCTCTAGCAGGTCAAAGGTCATAGTGATTATGACCATGGATAACCGGCCCCCTCTCTGGAATTGCCCCCCTTTTTTTCTTTTAACCCCGCCCATCCAAATATCCTGAAAGGTGCTAGGAGCCGCCTGTCACTGTGATTGATTGTCCCTAAATACAGCAGGGCCTGATCGGAGGTCGGTTTCTGTGGTAACTCGCAGCGGGCCATGCGAGTGTTTGTGAACGTGTCTGAGCTGTTAATATTGGTTGGTCTCGTATACGTCACCCAAAGACCCCTCTGCATATAGAATACCGTGCAAACCCAAATATTGGTTTGTCATCTGTTGCCAGTGTGTGTTTGTGGGTGATTGGGTGTCTGTGTGTGTACATGAATGTGTGTATTGTGTCCTGGAATGTGCGAGCAAAAGACAAGGTCTCAGCATTAAGTGACAGAAGGGAATACAGTATGTTTTCCTTTCCAATGCCAGAGGTTGGAAAAACCTGGGGTGTAATGACTCTATGAAATGGGAGTTAAAACAAAATAATCATTAAGGGGGGACCACACACACACACACACACATATATATATATATACACATATATACATGAACAGACACCACATATCACCAGCTGCTTTGTCGTCCTATATTTCCCCTGTGAAAACACTTCTCTGTAACACTTCACACACTCTTGCTCGCAACACACTCACATAGTCATAGATTAAAAAAAAACCAGCAGCAAAACACACACACACACACACACACACACACACACACACACACACACACACACACACACACACACACACACACACGTGCCCCATGATTTCATGACATTACATTGACTTACATTGATTTCCAGGCGACTAACCCTAACCCCTAACCCTATACCACTGTTACTACTTGCCTAAAACTCGAACTAACCTTAAAAAAAACGTGTTCACCTTAAAATATAATGATTTATGTTATGGGGACTTGTTTTCTGTCCCCACAAGGAAGACAAATCCCCATATTTGGACTGTGTAACACACAAACACACACACACTCCTTTCCATTGCGGTCCTTAACTCATATCCCTGAGCTCACAGTTTTTTTTCGGCACCTCAAGTTCTCAAGTGTCACACGGCGTCAGACTTCAGTATGAGACCATGAGGTAAAAACAACACCTGTGCAACATCAGTCAATCTTTATCCTGCACAAGGCAACAAATCTGGTGGAAATTCAGGTAAAATTATCCAGCATTAGCATATTATAAGATTGATTTAATTGTACCTCTGTGCTTTTAGCCTGCAGCCTGTTTATATTTGGTCACATCTGCATGATGGAAACACATGTGACTTTAGTTACTAATGGTTCCTGTTCACAATGTACAGACAAGCAGCACCTGTGTTACTTTTAATAGATAGAGAAGACTGAATCTGTTTATTATGATACAAGATCCAGTGTTATAAGGAGCATCTTATTAAATGAATATGAACGTATTCTACTACCACTACTGGATATAGCAGTGTGTCAGTAAAATATTTGTTCATGTTTACCGGAGTAGCGTGTGTGTGTCTGTGTGTGTGTGTGTGTGTGTAAAATAACTCAACAATAATATGCATGGAGTGTATCTCCAGATGATTCATTTTTAGAGCTGATCGGTCTGGGTTAGGGGTGTGGGAGACGACACCCCTGCAGTAGAGAACCCGAACATGAATGTGCACAGTGAAAGCAGTATCTTATGTGTTAGTGCTGATTCCTGCGCGCCGGCCAAGGACGGTAAAAGGGGATGGCAGAATTGACAGTTTATCCAGGGGTCATGTTGGTTCAAATTGGATGGCGTCCCCCCCTCATCCCCCTACAAATCACCTTCTGCAGTGTGTGCGTTATGTCTGTGTTTCAGTTTAACAGATACAAAAAGCATCACAGCAGACTCACGTCCATTCAGAGTTCAGTTCTTATCATATAAAAATACATATAGTACATTAATATACTGTACTTCCCTTGCAATTGCGAATGTTCATGCTTGTACCAGTCTTTCACAGTGGTCTGATCCTCCATTTTTAAGAGGCTAAGCAGTGTCCAGTCTGTTTGGAAAAAGGCTGTTTGCTTGGTCTGTGGTGATGCTGGTTGCCGTTTTGATTCTGAAACTGTAAAGTGACCTGCAGTAATTGAGCTGCAGCAACTTAAGACCCGCTGCAGGACTCCCTAAAGATATAAAAACAAGGCTATGCTCACACGATTGAATGTTGAGGAATGTAGTGGTTCACAAGAAGACAAAGAAACGAGACAAAACAATATGGCTCCTGGAGTGGGCGCATTGGAAGGTCTGGATCCAGCCTTCCTGAGTCCAGACTGACAGAAACAAAAACGCGCAGTAAGCTCTACTTCCTATTGAAATACATTAGTATGAAAGTCCTGCTGAGCAATACGAAGCGAGCATTACATCCGTGTACACAGATCAATGGTTTAAATTATGACTATTTCACGAACTGCCATGAGACCAGGTTGCACCAGAGCTGTTCTTCTGTTTATTAAGAGTTTAGTGAAGCACGGCTCAGTACACAAAACCTGAACTGTAGAATCAGTTGTTGTTGTCGTTGTCAGGAACGTGCAGTTGTCGCGATCAAGAGCGTCACTTGCGTTAAGTCCCAGCCACTGCTGCTACAGAGCATGGGCTGCCTGTTTATTAATATTGAACGCATCACGTGTCCGATCGCCCCATAGTTGACCCTGCACTTCATCAAACCCTTAACAATACACATGACAAGTGTGAAGGTGATAAGATGAATGGTTCCCGAGCCACATACAGACAGAGATGTCTGGAATTAGGAGATGGATGATCACTAATAACTGTGGAGCCACCTGCCTGACAGACAGCAGGTGAGAGATATGCAGCTCAGCAGCAGCCCCCAACAATCTAAGCAACTACATTTGTATCAAGTTGTTGTGGTTGTTTTTGCCTCGACTGTTTCTGTTCATAACAAATGTCTGTTTCGTTCTCCCTTCTTATGTGTTACCATGAAAGCCACTGTTCCCCAGGGTGAGTCCACATGGGTTTGCTAGGCAGACATTTTTCTGTCTGTCTTTCCATCTTTCCTTCAGTCCCTTTTTAGTCTGTTTCATCACAGCTGTCCACATTTCACCCCCCCATCCTCGCTCTCTCGTACCCCCACCTACTTGCCTCTCTGTCATTTTAACCTTCACTCTCTATCTGTCTGCGTCTGTCAGTCTTTGCCTTCCTCTCTACTTTTTCGCTTTCATCATGGTTCTGTTTTCCTCCAGAGGTGAGTGTTGATAGCTGCCATATTTTCTCCTAGCCCCGTCCTCCTCGCCTGCTCTCGGGCGGCCTTGTCCTCCCTGCCCTGCGTATCTCCACCCTCGCCTGGTGCCAATCAGGCAACACATCATAGCCAAGAAGGCGGGTTTAACACGGACGCGGCACACTGCCATTGTGCTTACTTTATTTCACTTTAGACCGCAGTGCTATCACCATCACGTCGTCATTATCTATAGGGCCATTTTCAGGTCAGTTTCAGATGACACACTGCAGTTGTACAATACCACAGATTATTTAGGAACTGGTCTCAGTGAGTGATGAGAAGATATATGGCCTTGCATGTGAGGACAGACATTTCTCTCTAACTGTATCTATAGTTTTCATATTTTGGGGCATATCAGGCCTCCATTGCAGGCAGTGTTACAAATGATTAAACTGGACAGCTTTATGGCAGTTTTGGATTTACAGCGGTTTTACGTGAACGATTTGCCAGGTATTTAATTCCCAGGGTAACAGGGATAACAGTTTTATTAAAACATAAAATGCTTCTTTGTTGAATTCCCTGGGCATGTTCTGTAATATGTTCCTATTGTGATGTAAAATTACATATAATGCAATGTGACAGGAGACTTTCTCTATATTGTGTGACCTTGATAACTCTGAGTATGATGCAGTTCATTCTGCCTTTGCCATTCTTCTCAGTACCTTATCATTTCAGACCCTCCCCCTGGCCTGTGGGAAGCCCAGACCCTCCCACCTCTCAGTCACCTGACGCTTCCCCGCCCACCTACTCACCAATTCCTAATTGCCTGATCAATACCTAGTATCTACTCTGATTCTCTTCCACCCACTCTCTGCCAGGTTGTTTACAATGCTTTCCACACTCCTTTGCTTATCTGTTTTTTGTCTGTTAACCAACTGCCTGTTCTATTGGATTTAGCCTTTTTGCCCTCTCTTGTCGACCACTGAGCCACGCCCCGTCTTCACTAATGGCTCGTCACTGCCTACTTTAATCTGCTGAGACTTAATAAAGGCAAACTGCTTTGAAATTAAATTGTATGCGACAGGAGTCACCATATATGTCTGTGTAGTCCATAATGTTTGGATGTTTTTAGATGAACCAGTTTGTGGGATTGTTCAGGGACATCTTCAGTTTCTCTTCTCTTCACTTACTTTCATGGGACTTTAAAAGAAAATGCTTTTGTTTCTCATGTTTCTCATGTTTAGTGTTGTGACCACATATGTTAAATAAATTACAGCAGTTTAGATGATGTTAATGTCAGTGTTTATTGCCATATGAAAAATAAATAGGTAAACAGAAAACGGCAACTCACACATAATCGGGGCAAACTGTACGGGCATGTGCACACTTATTTTGGATTTGAGAGCAGTATATGGAAATGTGTCATTTTCAGTTTAGATACATGTCAGCAGTTAACGATCATGTTTTAAGAAAGCAAGTCAAGGAGTATCAAGTTAAATTAAACAATATTAAGTGTTTTTGTTACAAAGGCTGCAGAGTCTCCAGGACCCCCAAAACAAAACGTTAAATAAAAAAAAAGAGAAAATCCATGAAAATGGGTTTAACAGACAATATAACTGTGTGTTTGTGTATGAAGAACTGTTGTATCTATTTACGGTAAACAGATTTAAATCCAGAGCACACAAATAATTGTGCCTGTGTCTTTTTGATCAACTTTGATAAGGAAACATCCAAACAGCCAAAAGCAGCAATGAAACCCAAACAAACATAAAGTTTTAATAAGTTGAAATTATTTCCTGAGGCAAAAAGACAGCATATATTCATCTTGAGTCCCTTTTCTGTTTAACTTTCATTTATTTATTGCTTTATGTTCTATAAACCACTGTAATATTAACTTCAAGCATTTCATGTAAACACTGCTTCCAAAAGTACCAAATAAAACGTGAAATGTAACCAGTAAAGGAGTCTTGTTATCGTGTCAGCAGCCGTGTTCTCATCCTTCTTCTCCTCCTGTTTCACCTCTATGCATGACTGCAAACATCCGACAGTGTCATCAGTGGTGAGCTGCGATATACCCATCCGAGATCCTTCATCACTTTTGGGCAAGCGGTTCTTCAACCACGGTCTTGTTTTTGGGGAACCCAGGAGTTCTCTCAACAGGGTGTCCGAGTCAGTGAGAACATTACATTCCCTCTGTGCCCATGTCTGTCTGCTGCAGCCCGAGCTTGAGTTACACTCTTTTATCCAAGACACAGCCAGGAAAAACAGATGACATCCTTTTTTTAAAGTTAGCAACCCATAGCAATTTTTTTCCCCTTTCTCTCCCAGTTTGGATCCTGATAGATCCATCAACGTCCCCCCTCGTAGTTTGAGCCAGTTGTTCGGCCCGGCCATGATTTGATGGCTTCCATATGAGTGGGTATCCTCTTATGTTATAATGGGAACAGCAATCAGGATCAGTGTGTGAACGGTGGCTGACATCCTGCCATAAAGTACAGTGGAGCAGAGGCTCGCAGGCACTGGCATTAACACACTGGAAACCTGTGAATACGCGCCTGTGCACTTCTGGATTTGACTGAATCCAGACATGTGTTTAACAAACACACACACACACACACACACTGATGCTGCAAGCCTTGTCATTCTTCATCTCAAATCATTGGTGTACCATCAGTGGCGGCTTCAGCCTTGGGACAGTGATAGTTCTGGAGACAGCACTTTTTACGGTTAGGTAAAATGGCCCTGTCGTTCCCAATCCCAGCTCAAATCCATCACATCCATTGCTCCTGTCACCCAAAAAAACTTAGGAGGAGGAAGAATGCTGATCGCCAACTTGGCAGGCAGCCAGAATAATTTGGAAAACGTCACAGGGACCAAAGACTGTTCCAGGAATAGACGCCTTCACAGTGTAACGTTGGAGAAAGGAAATATCATGAAAAATAATACACTGTGAGAATGTAAAGCTCAAATCCTGACGGGTTATTAAATTGTGGCAGTTGTGAAACGACTACATACATTAAAAACACAAACTGTACCGGGAAAAGTCAACTGTATAAAAAAATATTCTTGATGCTGTTTTACTGCAAATTCACATAAACAAGTAGAGTATTGTTTTAGTTTTAAATTTACTGCCAAGAAACTGAACAATAAATCAGAAAAATCGAATTAAGCATGATCAGATTTCACATGGTGGTCCTATTGGAGTTTGAAACTGATAAATTCTCTGTGAGGGACACTTTCAATCATTTCTGATTCCTGACTCAAATAAGTTTTAAAACCAACTTGATCATCCCAATATAAAGCGTTGTGGTTTGACATTATAAAGAATATTAAAACATTTTCCAAATAGTTCTCAAGCAGTACTCAGATGCCTGTAATGTAAATGTTTCTGCTGTCCTTTCTTTGTAATCTGACTTGACACTTCATAATTTCAGAGAATGACTATAATCAAGGAAATCCTGAGGTTTTTCCTGGAATGTTACTACCCTCCCGTGGATTGTTTTGTTTCTTTTTTTTAAAGGCCATTAAACATGATGTATTTCAAGATATTAATGCTGGTCGCAAAAATAAAAAATTCTACATTTAGTTTAATTTGGTGGAATTAATAATAGACAAATAGCAGAAAGTGGATTAGAGCTGTGGCCATAGATGGTATCTACATTTAGCACTTTTCCAGTCTTATCAACCCCTCAAAGTCACATTCATCCATGCATGAATACATTCACACATTATCACACATTATCATCACTGTTGGTACAGTGGTTGGGGTACTTTGGGAGTATATTACCCAAGGACACTTTAGAATGCAGACTGGAGGAGCCGGTGGCACATTACTAAATCTGAGGGTATTGACGGTGGTATCAGATTGTGTGTCACTTTAGTTGAGGGTATGTCTTTATTAACGTTGTACATAGGAGAGAATAAATGTAAGGTTCTGTCTGGTCAGGTTGACCCGAGGCTTTCCTGTGAGGATCTGCTGTGTGTCCCTTACAAACCACTAAATCTGGGCCATAATCACACCCTAATTCACACACTCATAAATCTTCTCCCCCCCCAGGCTCTGATGTCAGCCCTATCCACCGTAACACACTGTCACATACACACAGACACACAAGCACACAGATACGAATAACGTTCATCATAAAGTACTGCGGGAGGATATTTTTAACAATTCATTTCAATGCCTTTCCAGAGCCAAAGTTTGGGGCCTTTGAAGTCGGAGTGGAAGTGCAAGAGAGGGCTAGTTTAATTGAACTTAACTCAAAAGCTGGCAACGTCCACGAGGACTTTCAAAAGCATTCAGACAGCTATAAAATGAAGCCCTGTAAGAAACACAACATAATGAAAAAAGAAGGGTTTCAGGGAAGAAGAAAAAACTGATTGGGTTCAAATGCTTTCTTCATGTGTAGAGAACGTTCAGGGGTGAGATAGCAATTCAAAACATTCATCAAATCTATTGCAGGACATATATTCATCTGTTTACTGTGGCTGTGATGATATAAAATATGGTGGTACAGTGAAATGAAGAACAGATCCATCCAAAGGGCAATTTAGGACAAAAGATTTCAACTGTGGGGATATAAATTCTGGCATGTCATATACTTCAAATGCTTTTGAAACAATACCCAAAGCCCCCTTCCCTTTCTACTTTGTCTTTCAGAAGTCTGGGGTCAAGAGAGCAGGATATGATATAGGAGGGTGATGTAAACACACATGATACAGAAACAAAGACCAAGTAAAGTGGGAAGGAAGAGTGAAGGAAACAGTCACATAGGAATGAGGTATACAGAATATACCTTCATTTTCTTAATAATACTTTTTGGAGTTTTGTTGATGTTGACTCAGCCAATTTTTCCACTTATTCAAATGGTGTGTAATAACAGCTTTTTTTCTATGTGTTTTGTCTGCTATGATTTAAAAGTTTGGCTCAACTGAAGTCTGACCCCTCCCCAACCGCGACAGGGTATATGGCTGGACTCTGAAGGTTTTATTCTGAAAATGTGACTGTGCTGGCAGGTACTGCCCCAAGTATAAAAAGCAGAACACTGGCTAACTGTGGCCTCACTTTGTGCCTCTCACACTGAGCTGCCTTAGTAACCCTGGTAAATGCAAATGTTTGTATATTGAATAAGGATGATTTCTCTGCAATGGCATCTAATGTGATGGCATCTATTGCGTGGGCCAGCACTGACAAAAGCAATGTTTTGCGTGATTATGACCTACCAACAGGACGGCCTTTACAACACAGGCACGCACACAGTGACTCTGTCAAAGGGTCATAAATGCTTCTACTGAGCATCAAAGCTCCGACAGACTCCCCGTCTCTCCATCACAGAAAAGGCAAATCAGGCAGTAGTATCTCATGGTTTGTTTCGAAATCTAAACTATTTTATAACTTTGGCAGAGCAGTACCTGGTAATAGCTAATAATTTGCTCATTGGACTTCATTTTCATTGCCATCTCTTAATTAATGCAAATTTGGTGTGATTTGGACAAGCGATATGTTCAATATTAATAAACACTGAATAATCAGGCATCAGCACCCTGTAGCAGCAGCAGCTGGGACTCATCAACATAAGTGATGTTGCTGACAGCATGGCATTCACGACAAGAGATCTTGGGGTTGTGCGTACTTCACCGAACTCTGAATTAACAGGTGAACGGCTCTTTGTGCAGCAGCGGTGGTGCATCTTCAGGGCTCTGTGGTCTGAGTCCCACAGCAGGTCATTCCTTGTTGCTGCTCAATTACTGCATGTCACTTTTACAGTTTCAGAAAAAAAAGCATCAACCAGCCACAGCCCATTACCACAGACCAAGCAAACACCCCATTTCAAACAGGCAGGTTTAGAATGGCCACTGTGCTAGTTGTTTAAAATGACAAAGCATATCAACAGTAAATCTGCCACCATTACTGTAAACTGCCTCATGTATCATGTAAGAATGAAAAGCCTGACAGGCATAAAGCAACGATACCTAATGAACAGTCCATTCCACAACACATTCCAAACATCAGACATAAAAATATTTGAAAACATGTAGCAGCCAAGTATGTAGAGTAATTACAAACATCTTTTAAAATTTGCTGTATGAACAACACCATCCATCATGGCTTAATGATCAAAGTGTTACCAAATGCATGGGAGGAATGTGCATCATCTGTAAGTGATGCAGAAGAGAGGAAATAAAAGAAAATGGAACCTAAGAAGAGAGAGGTCCCTCTCCTCGTCCTCCCCTCTCCCTCCTCTCCTCCCATCGGTCTCCAGCACATTAATTGAGTTTGGATGGATTGAAGATCGATGGCGGGGAGGCCCCTCAATAACTCAGTAGTAAGAGGGATTAAAATTTGAAATCAATTAGTTTTGTGTCTGCAAACCCCTTACCTCTGCGGGAAGAGAAAATCAATTAAGGAAATTAAAAGTTGAAGCAGCGACAAGAAAGTCATTTTCAACAAGCTTCTCGGCTTTCATCTTGGTCCAGACACACAGTGGCACTGAGGATCTACTCATGGGAAGTAACTAAGTACATTTACTCAAGTACTGTACTCGTGTACAATTTTGAGGTACTGATTAAGATACGCTTTTATAAATACAACAAATTGTTAAAGATTAAACTAGTGTTTTCCAGTCACTTTGATTTCTGTCTTACAAACTGCTGTGGGTTGTCAGGGTCACATTTCAGAAGTCTATGTGTTAACAGCCCCACCTCATAGTGATTTCTGCCTCTAAACTTCTCACATGTTTTCATTTTAATAAATGTTCAAATGATTTATTATTTCTCCATAAATCAAAGATAAGGAAAAGCAAAACAAAAACTAAAAAAAGTTTTGTGTATCAGTACTTTTTTTTGTTCTTGTCCAGTGTTCATACAACGATCTCTCATATTCACCAGTAGACTGTCCTGTAACACTATGCATAAAACTGTAGTTCCAACTAGCTCCACCTGCAGCAGCTACAACTGCACCATGCTGCCCCCACACTGATGCTTCAGTAATAATCATCTAATGATGTCATATTTGATAATATATCAGTCAGATTAACCAAACTAGCAAGTTCAAGAGTAACGCCAAACTGTAGATCAGTTAGAAAGACTTAAATGTATTTGTTGAGATGTAAAATAAAGCATATGACTGTTCTTTGATGAAACAATATGAATACTGGTTTTAATATCATATTTTTTACCTAATTTATAAAACATCTACATCTCAAACATGCCATCTAGTGTTTCAAACTGTATTGGACCTCTCAGGGCAAATGCTAACTTAGAGTAAATTGTTTGGAACGTTCATTTAAAAAGGATAACACATTCCCCCGCTGCCATCAGTGACTGACGTCTCCTATCCTCTCTTGCCCCTCAGCTGTCTCCCTGATTCCCTAGCCCCTTAGCCTAACCCTAACCATCTAAACTAAATGCCTAACCCTAACCCTGACCCTCAATCCCTAACCTAAACCCTCATTCTTACCCTAACCCTAAAACCAAGTCTTAACCCCCAAACAGTCCATTAAAGTGTGTGTGTGTGTGTGTGGGGGGGGGGGGAATCACAAAGTGAGGACCGGCCAAAAGGTCCTCACTTTCCCAAAATGTCCTCACTCTGTAGGTTGTAGACTCAGACTGGTCCTCACAAAGATAGCTGTACAAGAGCACACACACACACACACACACACACACACACACACACACACCGTTAGAGCTGTTGTTGGAGAAAGTCGCTGTACCAGCAGTTTGACAGCCTCGGAACCACTGGGCTCCTCAGACACAGTTCAGCCTGGCTGTCTCAGCACCAGCACTGTTTAGCTGTGTTTTAGTTCCGTACGTGGGATTACGAAGTTCGAGCTGTAGTTAAGCTAGTACAGGATCTGAATACTTAATATCAGATGGTGCCTTTATCTCCTTTCCATACAAGAGGTATAGGACCTTTAAACTCTTGGCCTCCGAAGTGGGACTCCCAGGCTCACCATGGTGCTTGGAACACACACAAAGGAGCACTCACACTGAGATAAAAACCAAACCACAGTCCCAGCTCAAAACTGTCTGCACAAAGAAAGATGAAAATCTATAACATCAAGAGTGTTTTTTTAATGTACAGCAAGCACAGCCCTCCAGTTCTTGACCTTAGCCATTTCAAAATATGACTTTATTTCATCCTGAATTTCACACCAGGCCCAAGCTCTTACACTTCAAACTCAGACTTCAAGCTCAGATGGCTTTAGACTGGCTCAAATATTCAAACAATCCCCTGGATGTGCTCTCAAGTGGTATAGAAATGGGCAGCATATGCTTTCCATCTCACACAGCCCCTATTTAAGTGTTTGTTGTCCAAAATCACCTTCCCGGCTCTTCTGTGGCTCATCATAAGTGAGGCAAGAGACAGACGTATGGTGATAAAGGTGCAGATAGATGCTGGGGACAGAGATAGAAAGGTTAGAGGTAAGGAGACAGAGCATCTCTTTGAAGATGATTTTGCCTGGAAACAGACCACACAGCCGAGCCAGTCGATAGCCATCATCATCCTCTCAGCAGGGAGTCATCACCAGGGGTCAGAGGTCAGCCGTGGACAAAACGGCTACAGCACTGGATTTACAGGGTGGAGGTGAATGACCTCAACATAGGCTGTCTTACCGTTCAGCAAATGTAAACACACGTTCAAAATATACAAGTATTTGTGTTTTTTACAGGAGAAGGATTATATTGTTTGACTTGTGTAACATTGTAAATGGATGGACTATAACCAGTTAAAAAACTAAAATGGTTTCAGAATACAGACACGTCTTAGAGGACATCTGAGCAACAGAAATATTGAATAGTGTAAGATTTTATTGTATTGAAGTTAAGAGTAATTGTTTTGAATGTGGGTAACTCATCGATCACAGATCATTTCGGTGTAATAGGCTGCAGGCACACTGGACCACTGTTCACATCATCTGTAGAATGAATTCATTTCAATGGATTATTATCTGTAGCTAAACAAAAAAATGTAAATTGTCCTTTTAATTATTAAAAAAATAATGTTCTGTTTGTTGCTCAATGATTTAGCGTCATAGTGCAGGCTTCAGGAATGTACATTGTTTCCCCTGTTGTCTTCCTTAGTTGCATTTTCAATGGTAACAGGCTGATGTTTGCTTATGAAGAATACTCTACACCAAATCAGTGATTCAGACTACTGACACTACTTGAATGAGAATTGTAGTTATTCTACATGCTACATAGAGGAGTCATTGTTTGAACAACTGCAAGAGGTGGTGTGTCTACAAAGCTTCAACATGTGGTATTTTATGAAGCTGAATGTACAACCGAGGCTGTGTTTTTCTTTTAAGTCTCCACAGATGTTGAGCAGTAACAGATTACTTACTAAAACATTAGAGTAAAGTGATTACTTCTTTCCATGTAAGGAATAATAATTTGGAAATCAGTGACTGCATTACATTTTTAACATTTAACACTCAACATTAACATTCAGCAGCTCTGGGTTTGACAGGTTGGATGGAAAAGCAATGTTGTGAAGATTAGGTTGAGTCTCTGTTCAATGCAAAGGCTGATTGGGATAAGTTGATGGTCCGTTAGAAGGCCTGACTCAAAACGTACGTTGGCCGCTTGTTAAACAAAAATGTCTCTTCTTGTATTTATATACATAATAAATAATACAGCATACAGCCTTTTGATATGGAGGGCATGTAGTTGTTTTAAGCAATGGTTGGTGGGGACAAGATTATTTCCAGACATTGATTTAAATTTACAACGATTGCAATAAGTGTATTTTAGCCATATTTGTTACAAAAGATTAAAGTACATTTAAAAAAAAAAAAATCATAAGTCTTCCTTTTTTTTTTTGTACACAAATGACCCAGACTGTAATTTTAACAGATCAGTGACATAATAGGTTTAATAAGTCATTTACATCACACAAGAGATATTGCAACATATGGATTTATTTAGAAAACTAGCTAACGTCAATATTGTTTGAATGCTTAAACCCAAATGTGAGGATAATGGGGGTCACAAGTCTGTGGTACCAATATTTTGGGGGTTGGATGTTTAAAAATGAATAACCATTGTATTAAAAGCATTTGATGAAGCTTTGCTAAGAAACAAAACTACAGTAATATAGCTTTTGTAATGTAGTAATAAAGAGGTGGAGTTAGAATTTGAATGTTGAATCAAATGTTGTGAAAGACAGAGAAGAGACAGTTTACTCATGCATTAACGCAATAATGCTGTTTTACTAAATAGCTTGGCATGTAGAGTCATAATTAAAAAAACCTTTAGGTTGAAAATGATTTAACAATTAGTGATGATTTTTCACTCAGTGGATACAGGGTTGGTGAATAGTGAATTCCCCAAAGTGCAAAGTTTTCTTCTTGCTACTTTGAGTTGACCGATGCAACTTTGAACTAATTCTGTTTTTACATAGCATTATGTTTATTTTGTAATGCTGTGATTATAACTGTGCACTCACATTGCGCCTTTAATGTCTTATGAGCTCCACTCCACAAAGTATTACCCACCAACACACACACACACACACACACACACACACACACACACACACACACACACACACACACAGTGGATAAAGGAGCTCTTATGTCAGCAAGAGAGAAAGAGGGAGAAAAAGCTCCTCCACTCTGTCTCCCTACAAAAGAAGCAAACAGGCTTTGATATCGGTGAAGAGAAGTTCCCTCCGAGCCCAGTTGGAAGTAATCTATTCTATACATATAGACACAGAGCCATTTCCCTGCCCTGCACTCCTCCTGCAGTGGAGAGTCTTTCCCAAAAGAGGCTGAGAGACAAGCGTGAGCGTGATGGAATGAAAAGAGGGGCATGGGGTAAGGACGTAAAAGGATATGAGAGTAGAGGGGTAGGGGAGGGAGGGGGGGGGGGGGGGGTGAGAGGTGAGTCAGGGGGAGAGAATGAAGACAGAGCGGAGTGTGGTGAAGAAAAATCATCGTATCCCAAAGTATCTGCACCTGAGAGCAATTTGTCCCTAGTTTTGGAAGCTTAATCACACCATTGAAGTGTGTGTGCACTCAAATACTGACACATGCACACACACACACACACACACACACACACACACACACAGCAGCAGCAGCAGCAGCAGCAGCATTTGCCCGGTCTGGAGGGAGTTAGACACGCGGATGATGTCTTCTGGGAAAGCTGCAGGGGTCTTTGAAGAGACACCCAGCTTTCCACCACTCTGCACGCTAGATGGTGGGGGCCCTCTCATTTCTAGTAGAGCAACTGTGTGTGTGTGTGTGTGTGTGTGTGTGTGTGTGTGTGTGTGTGTGTGTGTGTGTGTGTGTGTGTGTGTGTGTGTGTGTGTGTGTGTGTGTGAAAGAGAGAGAGAGAGAGAGAGACCCAGGCTCCTCCATCTTCTGACATAGAGTGTGTTTTTTTTCTTAATAGTCCATGGGCTCTCTTTCATGGTCTGGGCACTAAGCATTTCCCCTCGCTCCCCTTTTTTCCTTCATTCTTTCTTTCTGGTGAAGTAGCTTGGGTGGAGCTCTTCTTGTGGTGGTATGGGAAGAAAAAAGAGAGAAGAGTGAGAAAGAAAGAAAGAAAGAAAGATTGCATTTGCCTAATCTTTCTGTGTCTTCTTATCTGTTTGGTGGAAACAAGGCATTAGGCTCTGGAGTGCAGCCAACGCTGGTTCTTTATCATTGGACCAAGGATAAAAACTGCCCCCAGATCAGATGAGATGATGGAATGAACATTTGAGATGGAGGTGGAGGAGGATGAAGAGGAGAAGGAGTAGGCACCGTGTGGGTGAAGGCGGAGGGAGTTTTGCGGTGAGGAGAGTTTGCTTAAAGCGCTGAGCTGTTATTGCAACGGGCGGCCCAGGAATGCAACCGCTCACTTCTCAAACCAGAAGAGCGACGGAGAGTGAAAGGAGAAGAAAAAGAGGCAGAGAGGGTGATTGGTAAACCAGAGTGTGACCAGGGAAACCACATTATGTCATCGGGGCTTTACGATCTGCTAATAACCAAATCGTATTGAAGAAAAACACTCTGGTTTCAATTAGAGTCCACAAACGCTGCTTGACTTTTAGATATAGGTTCCATATCTGGGAATTCTAAGCCAGGGCTAATTGTCAAAGCATGTGGATATAAAAAGCCAGAGACAGTCTGATGCTGAAGCCAAAAAGGATGACAAATGTCGGCACATGTCCTATTCTAAAAGCACATGATATCTAAAGTCCTGTTTTGCTTACATTTATTATAATGCTGCTGTAACATATTTTAAATATTACCAGTTGTGTGCATGACAATAATTTGAATGTGTATGAAAGAGACTGTAATCTTATCCTCCTAAATTGGCATTTTTTAAGAAAACATGTCAAGAAAGAAATGCAGAACACTGGATAAAAAAAGATTCAAATGAGCCCAAAATATTCATTTCATTATACATCCTGGAGAAAAACTATTTCACATGAACAAGTTGTGACCTTAGAAATAGAAGGTTCAGTCTTAGTTTTTTGTCAAAAGTTTGGATTTGTAGCAGCCCTGAGGGAATTACAGTACAAAACTTACACTTGGCAGATATTTAAAAGATGATACTGTATGTTTAGACTCTGTTTATTTTAACTTCACCACTTTCACAAAAAATGAATTAAGAAGAAGAAGACCAAGAGCCGAGTATCAATCTGTGTGAATCACTTTCAGGAATATGACTGGGGAATTTTAAATACAAATATAGACTTTAATGTGGTTTAGTTCATTTTTTCATTTCAGTAGATATCTGATTAAGGAGTTGCAGAATCTGACCTATTTTTGGCACTTGACACTTTTAAGATCCTCTGGAATAACAACATATTAGCTGCTACTCCAAATGAACTGCTCAATACCCATATACCTTAAGGTTAGGAAGTATAATTTCAAGTTGTTTTTTTTCCTTCAAATTTCTTTAGTTATCCCACTTTATCAAATATGATTGATAATGTGGGACAGGTTGCTTTCGGTAATCTGGGGTCATTTAAGTTCTCTATATGGGGGAAATATGCATTTAGGGACTTTTTGAAGTAAAAAAAAAAAGATAAACTAAAGAGATGTAGCATATGATGAGCAGTTGTCAGACAGGAGTTAATGGTAAATACAGTCGGTCCCTGTCTGTATAAACAGATTGTCTGGTTAGCTAACTAGCACATAATCAGTTAGCTCTTTAGGACAGAGATGATCCAAATAGCACTGAAAGGTTTCTGTCCTGTGGTCTGCAGCCACTGGTTTCACCAAACATGTGGAGAAGACAATGGGCTAATTGATGATGATGGTCTATCACTTGCAAGGACTGTTTGTTCCCTGAGTCGCCCCAATAGAAAATTACTGAATAAATAAACTCTTATTGCTATTGTTGCTTGCTGTTGATTAGATTTTAATAGATTTTATAAAAATGTGATGTTTTAAATGAATGTTATAGTTTCTTTACTTATGGGGTTTGATGTGACAAAATAGGACTTGTATATGTCAATGTGAGTTAAAGACTATGAATAATATATATTGTCTTATTCAGCTTTCAGTCCTTTTTTCATGATACTTTTTGTAGAATTGGTAATATTGAGCTTGACAGGCATAAAACAAGGGGATTTAGGCTTTTTTTGAAAGCATAATACAAGTGTCCCAGATCTCAAAGTGACCTGTCCCAGATAATCAAATTCAGGCAGAATTAAATTTTTTGGCAGAAGAACACTAAAAGCTTTAGTGTCTCCTCTGAGTATGATATCTCAATTCTTTCTACTGGTGTGGTTAGAAAACATATTAAGGATTTCAGGAAGGTATAATATGTTGATCTAATGTGTAAAACAGATATCAGAATAAGTTGCAGAAGTCAAAATTGCGAAACATTTCCCAGATTACCCAAATAGCCCTGAATTCCAGGTTCTAGCTGACTAACTCTTGAACATTTACATCATCGGACGCTCACTCGTCTGTATTTGTGACTATATTCAGCGTCTTAGCTGAATTATTTCAATCAGAAAATGTGTCAAGTTAGCTTACTCTGATTAAGAACGATGTTGATGCTTTTTATTGGGATATTTTAGTCACTATAGTGTTAAGTGAAAGGTATGTTTTGGTACATTTCAGTTTTGCTAACTAGAATGTGAAAACTGAGCCCCCAAACACCATGAATACATTGTAACAATGCTTAGGTATTATTGTATTTAAATAATTTGAAGTAAGTTGTTGACACAGTAGATTTTGTGTGAGGAAGAGGGCAGGTAGAGGTCTGTGCATATCACTGTATCCAATAATGTTTCATGCTGTATGGCTGCTTGGAGGAGCCTGGAGAGAAAGATACTGAGGTTCTATTCCCCTCAGACATGCCAATGTTGATCATTTGATTAGGTACTTTTAATTAGTGACTAACACAACCACAAAACATCCTGAGACAAATCACTTGCAGCAGCATGGAACCAAGATGGAAGGGAGGGAACTGGGCGGTGCTAACCCATCCATCAGCCTGTCTCAAAAGGTCTCTAATTAGCTGGGGCCAATCAAAAAAGGCAATCCATCAGCCCCTCATGTCAGCCTAGACCAATCACAGAGCACCATTACTCACCGTCTGATAATGCCCAAGCCAATGGTGCGGCTGCGTGATGGAGGTTAGCGAGGGCTGGCTGCCAGGGATGTGGGGGTTTTAGAGGACGAGGGGTGGAATGGACCTTGACAGCTTTATTCATCCAGCGCTTAAACAGCCTCCAAGGAGAAGCAGAGAAATGTCAACGTGGAGAGGACGATTACGAGAGATATCGATCCCCTTTCCTTCCCCGAAAAGAAAAGAAAACACTCCACCTCCACTGCCTCAACACTCCCTGAGGTCTGCTCCGAGAGATGCTGGGAGACAGGTGGAGAGAGGAGGGAGGAAGGAAGAGAGGGATGGAGGGAGGATGCTCAGCCCCCCTCATTCATTCTCTCGCTCTTGCTCATGCTGGCTATGGGTGTTTTTTTGCTGGCAGTGCATCTGCTTTACAGCAATACAGATAATGCTTACCCAAGGCCCTTCCCTGGCTTTGGAACACCAGAACAACTGTGGCAAAGAGGCCGGGCTAAAATAAAAACAATGAGCAAGGGTGGATGAGTGGGCACTGATGTCTTTTCTTTTTTGAATGTTAAGAAACCACCATCATAAAACACTTGTGACATGGCAGACTCGTCTGTGATGTTTAACAAAGCCAAACACCATTAGGATTATATTTTGTTAATGGTGATTGCTTGCTCATGTTGCTTTCTCAAGTGTTTCTTTCCTTTCATTAAAAAACAGTACAGGCTTCAAGGAATAAAAGTGGTGAGGAGGGAATGACAGTTCCAGACACAAAGTCACTCACTGCCCACATCTTAAACACACACTGGTTTCAGTGTGTATGCCCACAACGTGTGTTAAAATGTACACACTAAAAATATGGTCAGATTAGCACTTGACTGAGAACTTTGAGCAGCTGCATGGAAACGTTTTTAAGAAACATTTTTGTTCACAAGTGTTTCGTTGTATTCACACATTCCCATCACTGCACAGCTACTATGTCCAGAGCCAATGATACGTTTTTGGTTACGTTCATTTTGAAATAAATCCTAATGCTTTTTTTCACTCTTTCTCAGTCATTATGAATGTAAATGGTCCTCTACGAAGTTTGCTAGCACTAGTAGTGATGTGGAACGATGTTTGTTTTGAGGAGGTCCCTGGTACACGCACAAGAATGTGTGATGCGATACAATCCTGCTGATGATCTGCTAATGGTGCTACATAGTCAATCATATAATGAAGAGTGTTCTTACAAACTAAACATGGAATGTAATATGTAATAAACCTAAAACCTTAAATGGCCTTTTCAAACAAATGTTCAGATTTTTTTTAACTTTATTTTCTACTTTGACAAACCCACTTTTATAGATTTTGTAATTGATTAAAAATGTATTTACCTGTATTTTACATTACTTATAACAATAATTGTTAAGAGCCTGTCAGATCACCTCACCCAAAGGATTACAACTAAACAATGATGCTCAGACTTCAGATTACTTTGTTGTGCAAAAACTTATCATAACTGATAATATAACTTTGGTAGAAGACAGACACTTCCTTGATACCATTGATACACCCACACTAACACTTGCAGAGTTAATCATAGCCACTAAATGTCCAGACACACATGGTAGCTTCCTTGGGCCCTATTTTCAGCCACTTTCCTTTCTCTCACTCTCTCTGTTACACCCACACACAAGCTCCAGACGCTGCGCTGTGGGTGAACCTGGGCGGTGCTTCCTGATGTCATTAAGCGTGGATTCTCCTGGGCCACATTGCCACATTTTACTCTACTACAGCTGCTGCTTAGGCCAAGTCCAGTAATCACTACTTACCAGCCACTCGGAGCCACAAGCACGCCAGCAGGAAAAGGCTCCAGGACCTAGACACGGGGCCAACTCACTCAGCCCGCGTCAATCAAATCCACTCAGGAGTGTGATACCAGCAGAGGCTCCGCTGAGCACAAACATATTACATGCACTGAGAACGTTAGCTCGGTTTTATGATTTGGCAGCACTGATGAACAGATGTCTTCTTGCCAGCCATGAGTTCTTGTGAATTTCTGAGCCAAATGTTGAGTAAATTTTAGGGCGACATTTTGAAAAGAAATTGTCCCCACCATAAAATGGTGGTCGGTTAAAGCCACAGAGGCTGATGACAGCCCTCCGGGTTTCCCCCGTCAACCTGCTGCTTTCTTCATTTCTTTCCCCTGCTGCTCTTATTGGAGCTGACCCCTCACCTGGCTCGTTCAGAGACTGCTGCTTCAAAGCGCATTCTCCATCAGCCATTGGTTAAACGTCTGAGCCAACAGGACATGACCACACAGACAGGAGACATATTTAACATTTTATAGGAGTCCGGTGAATAAAGAAAAAAGAAATGAAGAGTGAAGTTGCCAGGAAAATGCAAACATTCCTAATACTCAACAGGAGCTGTTTGTTTTTGTTGCAGCTCGATCTACAGGAAATGTACCGGCTGATCTAAAAGTGGTTCCCAATGTTCTCCAGAAGTCTTCTTGTGGTTATCAGCATCTGGACAGAACAATGAAGAATGTGTAATTAGACTGTATATTTATATATATTTGGAGGGATGTGGGTATGTCTGTAAATTTGTGTGTTTCTGTCAGGATCTGAAACGAGAACTAACGTGCCATCGCTGTCAGGAGAAAGCTGCAATTTCAGGTCTCCAACCAAACATCAATAAATTCAATTTGACATTTAAAAAAAAAAAGTGATTTGCTTTCTTGAGAGTTAGATAAGAATATTGATACCACTCCTATGTGTAGCTATGGTGTGAAATATGGAGCTACAGTTAGCAGCAGTTAGTTTGGCTGGCTAGTTAGACTGGCTCTGTCCTGTGGTAATCACCTAATAATGCTTTTAAAGTGCACAAGTTAACACATGTGTGTCTCATTTGTAATATTTCTTGCACATTACCGAAGAATAACTAAAAAAAGAAACCTGTTGATCTGTTCCACTACAGATTACTTGCTGCTGTTTTAACTTCACACTTTCAAAAGAGTTCTTGCAAACCATAAAGTTTAATGGAAGGTATGTTTGAACTTTAGTGGCTGTGTTACTGTTGCTATTTCAGGTTTAAAAAATATGAAAGCCTTCAAAATTTGGAGAAGCCAAGAATCTGTTATTATCAAGTCAAAAAGTTGTTCTTTGTCGGTCTGGACATGTTTGAGAGAGAAACCTTTCCCCAGACATGGCTGATATTAAACAACAAAAGAGAAACAGTCCCTTGCCAACCCTCTGCTGCAGGGCTGGTGGTGGAGTATTAATTTCATACCTGGAAAAAAAGGGAAAACTTTTATAAACGTCCTAAAAAAAACCCCATCAAAACATTGTCTACTTCTTGGCAGACACAACTCAAATCAGAGCGGCTAGCGGCACTTGATTCCAAAGAGGACAAGAAAGGGAAGAAAGAAAAAGAGGAGAACAAACCATCATCTCAGGTTTACTGCCTGGGAGCGAGAGGGATTGAAATACAAGATTCTGCCCTAGTGTGTCGCGTCACTGTCCAAGTTTAAACACTCGCTATTCGAGCGCTATTAAAGACATAAGAAAAAGTGAGCGGAGACAAAGAAAAGAGAGAGGGGAGTAATTTAATTTCATCCGCACTAAAAGGCAGCGTGTTGGCACCGGTCAGTGATTCGCCTCGTTAGCTCCCTACCTCTCTCACGCCCGCCAATGCATATTTCACTCGTGAGTAATGTGGAAGACGGAGAATTTGCCCTCCTCCTTCTTTTCCTCCTACTCATCGTCCTCCTTTACTTCTTTGTTCCACCTCTCGTTTATCTGCTCATCCCTCAAATTGCCCTCCCACGGTGCAACTCTTTTAACGTTTAATTCAAAGTGAAGATAGAGATCTCACACTGCTGCAGATGCAGGGTTTTTTTTCTGGAACGAGTGGGATCTAAAACCCTGTGTGTGTGTGTGTGTGTGTGTGTGTGTGTGTGTGTGTGTGCGTGTGTGTGTGTGTTCACACAGTTCAATGGGTTATTGTAGCAGCTCCAGGAAGTGTAAAGGGATCAGTGACATTAAATGGCTGACAGGGTCAACTATCAGATTCCCTTAAGACAAGCCTGGGCAATTAGAGAGAAACAACTCCACACACACACTCACACACACACACATTGAAAAACGTGCACAGGCATGCACGCACAATCACGCATGAGCAACTCTTCCAATCGCATCTGATAGAAAAGCAGGCAAAACCAGATGCACACACCACACATACAAAAGCACTTACCACCACACACGCATTGTACGCTAGCACAGCCACACAGACTTCTCACTTCATCACCCTGCGGCCTTGTTAAAAGGCAGTTTGCAGCATGCAGTAACGCACGGCTACAAGTTGCCGCGGCGCGTCAGGTAACAAATTGGCAGGGCTGTTTTCCTTTGCCGCTGATTGTAGGAGTGGGTGTTTTCGGCGAGTCTCACTGTCGGAGGCCCTGGCCTGCGCTCGAGCGTGAACAAGAGGGAAATGATGGAAACATTATTCATGTCTCTCTTTTCTTCCGCTGCATCTCTATGTGTCTTTGTTTGTCTCCATTCTCTCGGCCTGCAGGCCACCAGCCACCTTATTAATCTATTACACCCCCCCTTCTCACTCTCTACTCATCTGCACTGTCATCAGGCTTCTCCTGCTACTTTTTTTCACTCCCACTCCGTCGCTGTGTTTCATTTGAAAGTTAGAACTGAGTTTTAATTCAGTTTGCAGACGGGCAGGAGAGAAGGCAGGAAAAAGACTGGGAGCTATGAGATTCTAGCAACTCCAGAGTGATTCAGACTGACTGGAAATTACAAAAGGTTTTTTGTATGTGAAGTTTTGTTGAATTTAAACCGAATGAAAACACTGACATATTAGCCCCTTACAAAGTTTGTTATGAATATATGCATTATTAAGTTGTTAATGTGAATTTGTGCAGTTGCCTCGTTAGACATCCATCATAACTTTGACATAGAGTCTCTCCTTTTAGCTCTGGTTTGATCTCCACCAGCTCCTGTCACAATAACACATATTTTTGGACGATATCTTGTCAGAGAAATTACAGCAATAATTTATATTATTGTCATTATTTGGAAACAATTTTAAACCACAGGTATAATTATAATATTATAGCATAATAAATCATGCAAGTACATCCTTTCAAAGAGCAATGAACGCAATTCTAAAGAATATTAAGTCCGACATTTGAATGAGAGTTAAAAATGTTAAAATATAAAATATAAAATATAAAATATAAAATATAAAATAAACCACAAACAACCAAAACACTAAATAAATTGGACTCTCTGGCCCTATTAACAAAAATTGCTGTTGAAAAAATATAATACCTTCAGGATATATGTTACCAGCTCAATAAACCGGATGGGATGGTTATAATTTAGATGAGGTTTTAGGTATCTTTTAGGTATCTATTGTTTTAGGTTAGTATTCCAGCATCTGAGAGTTTGTGTGTGTGCGCGGAGACAGAGACTCTGACATGGTACAAACCAACCACTGCTTCTGCTCTGATCCTGAAGCAGCGACGCTAATCGTTTTGTATTGGCGGTCCGTCGTGGAAACCCTGTATAGACACTTTTTGTTTCCACTGTTGGGCATGAACTGCCTCGTTCACTGCCTTTCCTCCCTCATCTCTGCTTCACTGTCCGTGTGTCAGTGTGTGAGTGAGTGGCGGTGTGGCCAGCCCTTTTCTTGAATCATTTCGCCAAAGAAAAAGAACATGACGTCTCCAGAGTCATTAGATGGGCACCCTCTCAATGACTGCTGAGTTGGGCCAACGTCACAGAGAAGGCTCAACGTTGTGCTCCACACAGCCAGCTAACATCAACCGCATACAGTTTCCAAAAATAGAATTGTGGTTTCTTACAGTTTACAGCACCATGAGTCACGATGTTACCAAGCCTCAACAGTCACTGCTGCGTCCAATGGTAATTGTAATGTCATCAGTGGGAATTGACAAACATGTGAAGTTTTAATAAACTTGATTATTTTAAAATAGTTAGCAAGACATGTATTTCCTAAGAACTTGTTTTTTCTCTTTATTACTGACATTTTAATCTTGCTCTCATGGATACTGCCATATTGTTATGAGACTATTATTTACACTCTTGCTTTTTTTTGCTAAGTCCTTTCTAAGTTGTAATTCTCCTTCTGTCCTAATAGCCTATCAGGTTTCATTCTTTCATTTGCAGCCGTGAAATACATTTTAAAACCTGGGTTACAATAATACAATAATAAATTTGTAACATTTGGTTATGATTAGTAGAAAAATAAAATGAGTTCTATTGGAAATAAGTGTTTGATCCCAACTTTCTTATGTTAATGCTTGTTGAACCTTTTTCAAACATATTGTGGCTTCTTGAAATAAAACTTGCACTCAATTGCAGATGTATGAACGTACTTTGGGGCACATACCCAAAGCAAACTGAAGTAAAAGCTTTGAAAACTGTCCATATGGAGCAGGGATTTCTGTCTGGCCTATAGCTTAAGGGGAACTTTTCAGCAGAGCTCTTAAAAACATGACAAGAGCATAAAGTATTTACTGTATTGTTTCATCAATAAAACAACTCTTCAAAAGTTCAAGACGGTCATGAAGATGAAACAGATTCTGTTCAGCTTGCTTGTTATGACTCTGTAAAGCAGTGTCCCACAACAAACGCCTTCCAATAACATGGGGTAATGTTGCCATAAAACCCTCAACGGACTGAAGAGAGAAGAAACCAGAGAAGAAAGAACTCCGTCTGAAATTTCCTGATGGCCAATCACTGGCTGTTCGTCCAGGCTCTTCAATGTGTGTGTGTGTGTGTGTGTGTGTGTGTGTGTGTGTGTGTGTGTGTGTGTGTGTGTGTGTGTGTGTGTGTGTGTGTGTGTGCGTGTGTGCGTTCTGTGCGTGTGTGTGTGCGTGCATTCGTAATGTGTGACTGGAGGCCAACCTCCCCAAAAACACATTTGATTGCAGCCTGGCTCTCCAGTCTTTTATTTTTTTTATTTTTTTTACATCCAGAGTAATGACTGCATGTCCAGACACCGGGCTGACCGGCCCTTTGATTGGACACAGGGCCAAGCTGAGGACACGTGTGATTGGATGCAACACCGACAGATGGACGAACAGACAGTGAGGTGCAGACAGGAGACGTTCCTGAGTCCAATTATGCAAGCCTCACTCTCTTTGTTTTTCTCTTCTCTTTGAGTTAACGCTCCCCGCCAGACTTACTCTCTGTCTGTCTCTACCATCAATCATCGTCCAGGGCAATCAAGCTAATATTAATGCCATCCACATCCCTGTATCCTTCCCTGCCTGCATGCACACGCATATAGATGACATGTTATAGTGACAGCCAATAATTCTGATGCTCTGACCCTGACACACTGAAACATAAAACACTCTATTTAAAGAGCATAAGCTAGTTTTATGGCAATACATGTCAGCCTATGTGCCTATAAGTAGTGCACACACAAACACATACATACACATAGGTCTTTACAATTTATTAGTATACCTTTGAGGGATTTTACAATTCTGTCACGATCATTTTTAACCTTATTTAGGCCTAATAAAGACAGAAATACAGCAATACGTCTGATTTTTTATTTTTACAATACTGGTTTTCTTACAGTGTGGGGGCAAAGATGTCGGTTTATTGAAGCAGATGGTGACAGAGTGAGCAAACGAAGGAAGAGGTAGTAGTTGGGAGCCTTGGATTCAGAAGTTTACACTTAATGTCTCTCCAAACTGTTCCCGGTCTCGCTCATACTTACATGGCAGCAGATCAATCTCTCCACTCTTTTCAGACGCTTCCCATCTCTTGCCTTTATGTCCTGAAATCCGCAACTTGTTCCTATTTGCATGTGCCACTGTGCATGAACTCGCCTATATGTGTGTTTGCAGACGAGTCAAGTTCAGAGTGAGAGGGAAGAAGGGAAGCTTTAAAAGAAATGAGAGCACAGAGACGCCTGGTGCACCGAGGAGTCACTTCATGTCTCTCCAAACTGGAACACTTGTATCCAGATCCTTGGCATATTTCTCATGCCACCCGGCTGCCAATTCAGATTTTGATATGACTGTATTTGGAAAGTGAGCGCACTCGGTCTTGCTCTGCCAGTCTGCTCTAACTCGGATATGACAGAATGCTTCAGGAAGGATGTGTGCCGGTGCTCCATGGCTGACAGGGGGACTCAATGTCTGGATCTGATTGGCCTTCCTCTGCGCAATCAAGGAGGCTTGATTTGGGGAGATGGCATATTTCCTGATCCTGTCATTAACAATTGAACACATCGTCATGACTAACTGTATTATTTTGGCCTTTACATCCACTTTTACTTCCGCTCGACGGTTGTGAGTCGTTGGCTTTCCATTCTGGAGCATATATGTTTAGACTATTACAGTACTTCTGAACTTCCTGCAGTACTATTGTTTGGCCTGATCATGACATTTCCTACGTGTTTTTTCTTTCAGCTCACTGCTTACATTAATGCAGTCTGGTGTTCAAGAGAAAGGAGCGCACGGTGTGAGGCCCGAGGTCCTGTCTAAACAACCGGTGCAGAGATTAACTACCTCTGAGTCTTGTTCTCGTATTAACAAGAGAAAGGTTGATAGCAATGGACTGCAGGGAAACATGCTAACATAAGGGAGAAAGCAGAAGGGTTGGCCAATGTGTGCTAAAGACATTTACAATCTACTAGTATTTTATAAGAGGAGTTTCTGGCAGACCTGGAATCTGTTTCTCCATCCTCATTAGCTGAGGCATCTTATTTGTCCTATTGGTACAATTTAACATCAGGAACATCTCCACTCTAACACAGTTGTGAAATCATTTGGATGCATTATCACGTATGTGGACCCTTTCAATCACAAACTTCTGCTCATTGATTTGCCTTGTCTTCTGCTGCAGAATGTATTTGCTCATTGTCATTTATATATTTCCTCCTCTCCCTCGAGGAGCCAGTTTATGATGATATCTTATTTGTGTGCCAGAGGCAGTCTGCTATTAGCCAAAGAACCTTTGCATCTCCATCAACAGATGCTGCTTGATGGCAAACATTGTGTAAACACAGAAATTGTGTATATCTGTGTTAATATGTGGATTTAGGAAAATCCAACCAAACTAAAACAACTTACCACAGGGGAAGTGTACTGATATTAAGCCAGTCCAAGCAAACATGACACAAGTCTAGACCTGAGAAAAGAACATTTATTCGCATGTATTAATTTTGATGAAAACAGCAACAAATTGCATATCCAAGTGTTTAATTAGATTCTCACAACCTAAGCTGTCTATGCAAGCCTATCTTCAACAACTTTATGTACCAGTATTTGGCAACAAAAAGAAGCTGCATAGAAATATTTTTGGGATCCATTGACAAGTTCTCTGAATGCTTATACTGAATATATCTGCAAAACATTAACTGACAACATGTTTCATTTGGTCACTTCCAGTATCTGCTAATGTGAACTAAACTATGATGAATCAGTTTAATGGCTTTGTTTAAGGCCCATTTGCGCTGCCTTTATGTATGAAAAGAGACACATCCACTTATATATGTATGTATGTAACATAATATAAATGGCGTTACTTATCTGTAAGCTTTCAGAAGACGTGCACAAATACGGACGAAAAGAACACAGTGTCATGGTTACACACACACACTCTCTGCATCTCCTGTTTCATGTTTTATGTCACTTCCTGTATTACTTTGATGCTCACGTTTGTCTCTGCTCTCTTTAGGTAACTTCACTCCTGCCTCTTTACAGTACATTTGTGATTAACATGACTGAATGTGTGACTTCATAAGTGGATATCATTTTTAAATTAAAAAGAAAGTTCAATTTACCTAAACACCAGGTTAAACTCAATGTGCTACTGCCCTCTGACCACACCCAGTATCAGAGATTTTCTGCAACTGTAACCACACCCAGCAGTGATGTCACTGTCTCAATGTCAGTGTACTGACAAACCCTGGAGTAGATTTATGCCAATCCAATACAATTGAAACACTGATAATGTAAAAAAAACAAACAGAGAAAACACCATGTTTTTAGCCTAAGTGTCTGCTGTGATCCAGAGGATCATATCAGAGGACATTTAGGATAAAAACACGGTGTGAATGACACCGTTTTGAGTTAATTTGAATATTTGGGCTTACAGGAGCAGTATGGAGACATTATATGTTTTTTTCTGTTGTTTATTTTACATTTGAAGAAGGATTTACCATATACTTTAATTGAATTGGATTTAGTTGCAACACTGTTTACCCATGAAACTCATGAGACTCAAACACTTCACCCACCCCTCCATCGGCATAGTGGTGAGCAGATAATGAGTGAATTTTCATTTTTTGGTAAACTATCCCTTTAAAACATAAAAATGCTGCTGTTAAGTCACTGGAAATGTTTTATTTGCCTGTATCTAATCACACATCAGATGCAAATCAACTGGAAAAATGTTGCCAGCGAACACAAACCAGGATTGGTCATACAGCGATATTATGAACTGGTTGTGTTATAGACATGTATAACACACTGGCTGTAGTATTAAAACTGAATATAGCTGTGAGGAAGAAACCACGTTCACCATTACGAGTAAAGCAGACAGGTCATTACTTATCAAATAAAGGCAGACAGAACACAGACGACTTCTTCTCACTCACACAATGAACCTGACCATATCTATGCACAGTGCATTGGGTTAGTCTGAGGATTTGGATAAATGGCCTCAGATTTCTAATTAGGTTCCACTAATCTGTGGAAGAAGTGCTAAGATCTCAGCAGGACCACCCACTGCAGAGCAAACACAAAAAGACTATTCAAGGTGTACTGCATCTCTCTGCTCTGTTTTACTGTTCTATTTAAATTGTATTTGTCTCATTCCTCGCTCAAACACAAACAATGAAAATTATACATTTTTCAGTGTATCAAAAGGTTTGCAATGCAGTTCTCACAGTCATCTTTCACTGCTACAGTAAACGCCAGGCTCTGGTGCTAGTTTCTCAGACTCAAGAAGTGAAGGGTATCATGGTAGAGAGGCCATTTTGATCCAAGGTTCAACAGTTTCCAGTTGTTGAAGGGGCTGTGTTATACATTTCGACACCACAAGACATGTTGCAGTTAAAGTACGGCGAATAAGTTTGCTTTCCTTTGACTGCGACAACTTGCTCTTTTGGCCTCGCTACGCTGTTACTATTACTCTCTCAGGGAGTTGTAGGAAAGCAAGAGGAGGCTTGTTGAGGGTAAGTGGGCACACAGGAAAAAGTTCACTATCACATCACAAAATAGTGGTTGAAATCGAACAACGTGAAAGTATCCAAGGGAGGATTTAACAACAAGGGATACTGGCTAGTTTGTGTAACCTGCATTGAGATGATTTAACAATAACAGGAAAGGTTAAGAGTTCTTTTTACCCTAATATATTTAACATTTTAGTTATCTTTACAGATCTGCTGCTGGCTGGACAATAACAGGAAATGCTCTGAACATTTTTTTTTGTGTGTGTGTGCACGAGTCTACATTTTGTCTGTGTCTGCTCAGACACTGACTGATGGAGACGACAGCGAGGCCTGGCTTCTGTCAGTGGCAAAATGGACGGAGGTCAAGGTTCAGCCAGGAAGTTATGGAGTGATGCTGTCAGTGAGATGGAAGGACAAACACAGACGAAGAGGGAAGGAGATGAAAGCAGACAAGAGAGATTGATGAAAGTGTGGTACGCTGACAGAAGAAAATGTGTTTTAAACATAAAAGCAGGGTGGTGACTGAGGGAGGTTTGATGTTAGATATAAAAAGGAATACACACAGGGTTAATAATCCTCTTTACAGTACATTTGTGATTAACATGACTGTATACGTGACTTCTTAAGTGGACATCCTTTCAGATTTGACAGAAATGTAATAGTTTTACTGTTTTCTCTACACAAGTGACAGCACCAGACACTGTTTGTGTCTCTGTGCTTGTGCGAATAAATCAGCAGAGAATGCTACGCTGCATAAGGCACATGACAAATACAGCTGAAGGGACGAGATAGTCTATGACGAAGTATAAGGTCCACTTAAAGGGAAAAGAGTATCTAAAGTTTATGAGAATAAAGTTCTAATATTTCAAAAATAAAGATCTATTATTAGGAGATTAAAGGTTGTACATTTACAAGAGTTAAGTTGTCATACTACGTGAGGAAACATATAAGAATAATGTTGGAATATTATGTGAAAAAGGTTGACATTTATGGGAATAAAGTCATAATATAACAAGAATTACGTTGAATATTTATGGGAATAAAGTTGTAATATTTTAAGATTAAAGTCCTAATTTCAGGGTACGTGTCATGTTAGAGGCAGATCAGATCAGATCAGCCTGTCGCCTGCGTTGAAATGAGAACTGTGGAGTATCTTTTTAAGTTATGAGGTTTTCACAAATAACAAAATTCTTCTTTTAATCTTTTGGTAAATCAGCACCACATTATCAAAAGTACTTTGAACGGATTGTACAGCCAAAGAAAGAACCACTCAGACATGTTTGGTAGTAGTTGGATACATCTGTGTGATATTCAAGGAGTTTTGTTGTTTCTCAAGAAACAATTAGATGGGTTCAAGATTTTGGATCCAGAAGAAGTGGAACTCCAAGCTGCTTATTGCCTAAAAATGTTAGTTTTTTCTACATTCTTGTTATATTACGACTTTAGTCTTGAAATTGAGATGTTGAGATCTTTTTTCTTACCCTAATAATCCATTGAAGTTTTCAACCCGATAAATAGTTAGAAATGAATTGCGTTGAGGCTCATAGAGAATCAAATTCTTGACATGTCTGTGCAGGCCTCTGTTCCATTATAGCCTCGGCAACTTAATGCAAATGTACGGGGAAAAAAACGACATACTTCTTATGCAAAAAAAGCGCAGCAGCAGTCATCGAACCTTTTCTGTGATGTTATTTTTTGTATTTTCTCTGCTGTCTGAAAGAATTCTACACCATCCGCTCCTCTCACACGTGTGAACTAACAGCGAACCTTCAACTCCCTCACAGATTCACCTTTTTCCATCAAGCCGTGATGTTTAGCATGAAAACGCCTGGAGCTTATGGAAAACGTTGCTCATTAAAGGTCACTATAACTATTGAATAAACAATGAAATCAGTTCGTTTTACAAAGCACTACACATACGGCCTGTTGTTCAGAAAGACTGCTCTGGGTGTTAAGTTAGAGTAGTTACAAATGTCAGTGAGATTTTGGTTCTATATACATGTGTGAAAGTATATTTTTGGTTTTATATATTGTTTTTCTTTTTGTATTTGAACAAAGAGAAAATCTCATCCAGTTTAATTTCAGTTCACACATGCAAATGGTTTTGGTTACTATGGTTAAGTTTAAGAATTGTGAAATGCACAGACTTTAATTTAAGATTATTAGAACCCTGTACATGGCTAGGAGACATAGTTGAGTAGATATGTCCCAGCACTTCAATCGGTACTTTAACTCTACAGAACTGAAACACAAACCAAAAGCAAGCTGAACAAAACCCTAAGAATTTGGGTCCATTGTTCTTTTTCTTTCATTAAGAACAAAACATTAACATAAAACACCACATGTTACTAAGGACAGCAAATATAAACGCATTTGAAAAAGCAAAAACAACTACATTTGTTTACAGGGAAATTTATTATTTCCTTCCATTAATTTGCAGGAAGTAGAAATCTGCGGTTTTGCAGCCAGATTGTCAAAAGGATGAGAACTGCAGTGATTTTAATGGGATGTGAATGTTTGTAATGTGTCGTGGGGTTTCACCATATGTGGTTGAGAATTTGGGAGCGTCGTGCCGCTAGTTGCCTTGTGTACCACGCGCAAACAAAACGGGATTCATAAGGAAGTAGGCCGCCATAATCAATCATCTTCAAACCTTTATTTACCAGGGAACAGTGTGTGTGACAGACGAGATCAGCCAGCTGTCTGAGGAGAACACACACAAACACGCTCTTCTCACACGTGCATTTACACTGACAAACATTAATACTCATACACTCACACACACCAGGCAAACAAGCCATCAGCAGCACTCAGATTGCCAGTGAAGTGTGGTATTTCCTGCCCTGCTGACACACATTCGCAACACACACACACACACACACATTTGTACAGCTATCTTAGTGAGGACACTCATTGGCATAATACATTCCCTTTCCCCTTACCCTAACCCTAACCATCCAAACTAAATGCCTAACCCTTAACCTAACCTAAACCTAATTCTAACCCTAACCCTAAAACCAAGTCTTAAACGCCAAAAAGTCAATTAAAGGGGGGGTCACAAAGTGAGGACCTCCCAAAATGTCCTCACTTTGTAGGTTATAGACTCAAACTGGTCCTCACAAAGGTAGCTGTACAAGAGCGCACGCCCACACACACCAGCCCTTGCTTCCCTTAGCTAATGTGCAGAGCAGGCCCCTGGATGTATACAGTAGTGCTAACGGTTAGAGCTTGTTGATTTAACACTCAGCAAAAAAACATGAGACAGGAGTGTTATTCTTAGCTTTCCTCAACAATTATCCATACTCTGCATGGAGAGGGGAATCGCAATCTGATATTACTCCAGAGGATGTGACTACAAAGGGCAAAATGTAGATGAACTCTCAGTTATATATGAAGTTAATTGAGTCTTCATTCAGACAGTTATTTTTGCCAATGTGTTTCGTTGACGTTGGCTGTACTTTCTCATTTTCGGGGCCCCACAGTGAACAAACCTGTACATGATAGTAATTATAGTAATTGCAAATAGATTTTTTTTAAATGTCCTTATAATTAGACCATATAAAACCCAATTATATAGAAATGTTTTAACCATGGACTGTGTATAACGATGGACGATATGACAGCTCCAAAAAGTCAAATCATTCTGATTGCCCCCTGGTGGCCAGCAGGAAAGGTCATGAATCCCACCTCATCTAAATCAAGTCCAGTCAAAATAAAGTCTACATTTTTTTCTCAAAAATGGCTTCTGTGAATGTAGGTCGATCTTATTACACTCAGGTATGTTCAAGTGTTTTTTTCTGTGAGTTTGGTTCTAATTACTAATTGATGCTATAACAACGGGGGAAAAGACATGATTGACAGGTGAAAGTGGATTGGTCGAGCATGTGTATTAGCTCCACTCCATGACCTTGGATGCATAGACTCTGGCTTCAAATGGCGTCAAAAGCACAATACATGGCAGGGTATCAGAGATATTTTGCCTTCATTTTTGTACAATAGGAAGTAGCGGAGACGTGTTGTCCATCTTTATATAAAGTTTATGGTTTTGATCCATCACTGCCACAAACTGAAGCCGTTTCAGACCTGACCTGCAGGTAAAGTCTGAAGAATTAGGTCAGGAGTTCACCCAGAGTTTGCCTTTCACACATGCACGACACAGCAAGAGGTTCTCTGCACAGATGCGTTCACAAAAGCGTCAAATCCACCAACTCCCCCACTCGCTCGTGGTAAATCCAGCGGGGGATCCCCTGCTGTGTTCTCGCACAGAATTCTTCCGATTTTCTACGGACTTCAAACTAGGAGGCCAGGTGGAGAAAGTCCACAGAAAATCTGAAACCTCTCACTCGAAAATGTGCGTTAATATAGAAGATCTGTGGAGTTCAGTGCCTGAATGTCTGAAAGCACCTTGAGATTAAATTTGGGTGAAAATAACAAAAATAATAACAAGAATTGCAACAACAACAAAAAAAGAAATGTGTTGTGAAACTTGTTTTTAATGTAATAACTTTGTTTGCCTAAAACTCACTAACACACAAAGAAATATATGTGATCCTGTAGCGACATCACTCACGAAATGTTTCAACCCGTTAGCCTATTAGATCCCCCTATTACCAAGAAGACGCAAACTGTAAAGACTTACTCACCTTAAGACGTTGAACATTTGATTTTAATACAAGAAAATCTTAAACTATAACTATATGAGTTATAAGTGTATAAGTGAATGTTAACCTCATAGCAAGCCGACACAAGGTGAGGCACATGTGTCAGTGTAAACTTATTTCTGTGATTTAGTGCTTTTTCAGAAGAGACAGGAAGTCAAGAACAAGGGATGACCTCAGAGAGTCAGCTTATCATGTGTCACTCTTCAAACTGATCCCGCGTCAGGCATAAGTAAATACAGTGTGAATCGATAGCTGTCATTAACAGTAACCTTATCTACTGAGCCAGGACACCGCGGCAGTAAATCTACTTCACGTGACACATCGAGACATGAACTAAAAACACACGCTCATCCCTCAGCAGCTGCAAGTAGACGGTGATGAATCCATGTTCAGGTTGTTCACCATGAGCGTCTTAAGTGCTTCTATTAAGCAGAACAGAAAGCAAGCGATTACTGCCATGCTGCAGCAATAAACTGTGTTAAAGTGTATCACAAAATTAATTGCTTTCAATGGAGGGAAACATAGGAGCAAATGGGGAGCTATTTTGTTAATTGGCGTTGTCAGGTGAGAAGCTTGTATCTATAAAATGTCAACCTTTCAGCCTGAATGCAAGTAAAGTTTGTTTCATGGATTTTAAAGGTTTCACAGGCATGCTGGGGAATTTTCTCAACCTTCTGTGAGTTTGTTAAAAAAGGATCACAAAACACTTATGGTCGCAGCAAATGCAAGTTTGGCTTAATGATAGTAACAGTAATATTTCTGACCAAATAAACCTAAAAAATCATGCATATATCTGACAATTGACTTGAATCAGACGCTTTCTTATATTAAGTAATTGCTACTATTAATACCATAGATAAAAAAAATATGTCTGTATGTAAGAATGTTTTCCAAAAATCCAGTGGATATTTTAAGTTAGCCTTTTTCATATGAAATAGCCGAAAGTGGATATGCTTTGAAACATAATGCCATTAATATTTATTTATCAATACCCATCATATGAAGTGCAGGAAAGAGAAAAGAAAAACTAAATCTAATCAGTATTTGCACTGACCAACTATTGCCTTACCAAATCTCCAAACTGCACGTGTGCACATATGTATACGAAAATGAACATAGACTACACATCATGAAAAAATGGCAGCTCACAAACCACTGGGTGACATCACGGTGGGTGACCGTTTGCTCGTACCCAGTTTGTCAAGGTACTTGGCAGGCAGATTGTTCCGGGCATCTTGGAGCTCCTCGCCACAGTTCTTCTGTGGATTTAGACCCTCATTAGTGTCTCGGTGTCTTCTGTCTCCTCATGTAATCCCAGACTGTCTCCGTGATGTTGAGATCAGGGCTCTGTGGGAGCCGCACCATCTGTTGCAGGACTCTTTGTTCAGAGGACAGATCTTTATGACTCTGGCTGTATGATCGGGGGGGGATCATTGTCACGCTGCAAAATGAATTTGGGAAATGATGAAACGCCTCCCTGAGGGTATCTGAATAACAAAAGTGTCATCCTGTTGCTGCTTGAGTTTGTTGAGTATTGTAGCGACAAGGGTTTGACAAACAAGATGAATGCATTGAATAAATAAGAATATAGGGTAAGGATTATGTATAATTATAATTTTATACTTTTTGGCACATAATGATGGTTTTTTTTTGGTCTATCATTTAATTCTATGCATGTTATATTAATCTTAGGTGTGTGAGATGTGGTACTTAGCCAACGTACTCACTCACTTACAGTGCCATATACTGTATGTTGGTGCTATACAGGACGTCTTCATGCAGAAGAACACAGTGCGAGATGGTGTTTTCCAGCAGGGGAATAGACTATAGAAGGATTCAATAGATTGGCCCATATGCCTTGGGTGCAGAAAGAGATTTGGCTGGAATTTACGATACAAAAACACAATCATGACTGTAGATTGGCACACGGGGACATCACAGACACACATGCTCCCTCTCTCACAGACACACGCATGTACAATGATTTCCCCTCAGACTCCTTGTCCTCCACAGTAGAACACATGTCGTTTGTATGCCGCCCCTCCAGCACGCTGACAGAACAGCATTTGGAAACACTCATCTCCCGAACACATCCCTGCTCTGCTCCCTGTTATTCCCAGACAGGTGTCGCAGCACGCACGCGCACACACACACCCACACAATTACAATGTATCATATCCACGTATAATCTGATTGAAAAAAAATACTCATGCATAAGCCAACATACTCAATTAAACATAAACAAACTCATACATATGTTACCTATGCAAATTCACACATGCTTCTTCATCACGCTCCTCTTCTGCACGGCTCTGTGTGACCAAGTCCTCTAAAACACTGTGTTAGACAATGAGGGGCCTTCAATATCAATGACTAATGTCTCCCTGTTGCATTGTTAGCTCTGTAATATGTTTGTGTGTGTATATAGATACATGCATGTGTGTTTTAGTGTGTTCAACCAATTTATGCATGCAGACATATATATAGCTATGTCTGGATATATTTCTGTGAGACATACACCGCTGATGCAGAAACAATAGCCAGAAGTTAGTGAGTGAGTCACCGAAAAGTCGGCTTGTAGCAGTTGTCAGTGCATGCTCATGCGTTTTGGGGCGTAGCCTCGACGAGAGGGCCGATGGGAGGGGGTGAGATGTACTGGTTTCATTTTTGTCAAAGTGAAGCCTGCTCTTGCTAGCTTTTCCAGGGTTATCAACCCTAGCTTTAAGGTAAAGGGCAAGCGATACATTAAGATTAAGTCATTGTCACTAAGATAGAAGTAAAAGACTTTGTGTGTGTCTGTGCATGTGTGCTTGTGTGTGTGTGTGTGTGTGTGTGTGTGTGTGTGTGTGTGTGTGTGTGTGTGTGTGTGTGTGTGTGTGTGTGTGTGTGTGTGTGTGTGCGCAGTGGTTCCATTCCGGCTGCTTTGAGCTCATTAATGTGTGAGTCTGCTTCAAACCCAGGTCACAAGAGAAGGGTGCCTGGGTGATATGGTGATATATCCCCCCACCATATGGAGCTTACCACACACATGCACACACACTAAACAGACATAGGGGTAATTAATAGCCCCATCTACAAATCACCGATACACCCGGGAGACCTGGCATTCAATGAGGGTCTCACACACACTTTATCAGGTGGGTGAGGTTAACACTGCGGAAAAAAGGGACATTAAAACAAGCGTTTTCTATTCCAGTTGTCGTTTATGTTTTTATACTTTAATAAATATGTACTAATAGTTAATAACCATTTCGGTTTGATAAGAGGAGGTATAAATGATTGTAAATTGTAATGCTTCACTAACCTCTTGGTTTTAGTATTTTTTCTGACAACTGCTGCGTGTTTGACCTGTTAGGCAGAGGGAAGTGTCTGTAAGGTGTTCTTTAAAAGCAGCTGCACCCGGCAGCGTATTTGGCAGAGTGGAGATCTTCCCAAAAGTGAAAAAAGTTCAATTTACCAGAAAGGCACAAAGAAAGGTCAAGTGCTTATTGCTCAACCAACCAATCACAATGCAGAAAATACTGGGTTCCCACGTGAGAAACAAAAATAGAGAAATGCCGGCAGTGAAGTTGGTCATAGGAGGTAAATACTGTCAAGTGATGTGGTTGTATCTTTCGCAAGTTAAGCGAGGGGAAGTGCAACATGGGAAATGAAATATGAAGAGGAATATGTTGGTAACAGAAACAGGGTAAGACATGTGCTCTTTGTCAGGATTTAGTCAATCAAACTATGACTGTACAGCCTCAGTCTACGCAGTAAAACTTCAAAGAAAAGGGTCAGTTCACACAAATAACAACACAGGCTGATTCTGTGTTGATTTCTGCGCAACACAAAAGAGCTGAATTAAACATTTAAAGCAATATACACTGGTAGCCAAATGATCAAGTCACATGACCTGCAAATGTTGTCAGTTCGATTCCACCTCCCCTTGTCACCTGTGGGTCTCAAGGTGTAGGTGCCTCACAAAAAATCTTATGAAATAAAAGCAAAAATCAAAAGCAAAAATCGATAATGAAATGGGACCCTTTTTTCTGTAGAATCCTCACAATGCGCTAATAGCACTAAAAGCTCAAATATGGATCTTTTCCTAATGTGGAAAGTAGCAGAAAGTAATTTTCATTGCTGTGAGTGACAAATTAAAAATTCCCTTCTAGGCTGCAACTACTCGATTTGTATTCGTTTTTAATTGATTATAAAAAAATAGTTGGTAACAAAAGTAAACCAGCCAATCCTGTGCCTTGTTTATCTCACGTAACGACGCCATCTCCTCTCTGGAGTCAACGTTTGAAAAATGGCGGACATGAATGCTGCTCACGATACAGAGGAGACAAGTCGTCAAAAGTGTGGGAACATTTTACATCAAAGCCTTTAGAGACCATTGCTGCAAACTGTGTAAAGCTGATTTCACATGGAACAGCAGCACAACCTCACTGTGGTATAAACTTGAAGAGAAAACTTGTTGGAGCCGTTCTTCTTCTTCTTCTTCTCTCTGTTTACTAGAGGACTATAAAAAACTTCAGGTTCATACCGTAATGTTGTGCTGCCGTGTCATGTGAAATCAGCTTTACACAAGTTTTCTTTGACGCTGTAACTTAAAATGTTCACACACTTGTAACGACTGTTGTAACGACTGTTAACGACTCAATAAGGAGAGAGAGGGGGGTGGGGGGGGGGGGAGAGAGAGAGAACAGCAGCGGGGGCAGAGACACCTATATGCTGAATAAAGAGAGGGAGCACCAATAGTGAACACAAAGCAGTGAAACCAAAACTCAAACCGTACTTTTCTGATTGTTTCACAGCGGTTGTGTTCTAAAGCACAAAAACAAGCTGCTGGAAGATGTTTTATTGTTCAGTTTTATGTAAATACAGAGGTGAAATTTGCAAAATTAGGTAAAAATGTAGCTTACGTTTTTTGATCTGATTATTATTCCATTAACTGTAAAATAATCAACAGATTAATCGATTATTAAGATAATTGTCAGTTGCTACCCTAGATGTAAGTTTTGAAACTCTGCATGTGGTCATAAAATATCTGTTACAATATCCATTTGTAATTTGGGCGAGAAACATTTTATTTTAAGATAAACAGAAAGACAGGTAGATAGATGCACTTTTCAATATAATTCTGCCTTCCGCTCTCCCCCTCAGTTGTTGTATTTTGGTTCGATCCGGCAGCTGCTTAACAGATATCTACAAAATGTATGCAGTCGGGGAGGCAGGGGGGAGAGGAGGGAGCGGGTGAGAGACGAAACTGAAAATGAGATTGGCCAGATTAGATTGCCTGATTGAGCAATTAGTTAACGCCGCCATCATTTGGCTGAGGCCTGGTGGCATCTGCCGCTGTGGGGTACACAACTGCCACACACACATGCACACACACACACACACACACACACACACACACACACACACACACACACACACACACACACACACACAAAGCATTACACATCTGTGTGGGCATTTCAAAGTAAATGTACCCCACCAGCTTTTTACGAATGCCCGCAATTGTGTGTGTTTGTGGTGTGTGTGTCAGCCTTCTCATTGTTGTCTATTTCAGAGTAGCTTGCACAGAGCCTGTCAACCACACTCCTATTTTGATTTCCTAATGTTCCTCCATGTCTATCTCTCTCTTTCATTCCCTCTATCTCTTGTTTCTGTTCGGCGGACTGTTCACTTACTCACTGATGTGTTCTTTCATCACAAACAACCCACACACACACTTCTTTTATACAGCTCTCTCTCTCCCGCCTTCACTTTCTGTCCCTTGTTGTCTTTTTATTTCTTTTTTTACACTCACTGATTCAATTTAGAGCTTGATTTCTTTTCCTCTCATTGATAAAAAGAGTAAAGGGATAAATTTAACGAGCGAGTAAGCACTGTGAAAAAAATAAAGAAAATTACTGTCTTTAAAAGCGGGCGCCATCCATTTCATTTTACTCACTCCTGAGGCCCGGTGAAATTTCAAGTGATTCCACGTAGTGAGCCATAACTTACATTTAGCACCTCAGGTTTTGTCCCATATCCAGAACTGGACTGATAACTCTTAAGAGGGGGTTTCAGCTCTTTCTCTCCACAGGGACACACTAAAATGTGTTTGATGAATTGGTCTCCATTGGCGCTCACTTATTCTCACATAAAGGGGTTTATGGCTCAGGGAGAAGGAGGGATCGAAGACGAGCTATTGCTCCACATGATAAAGTAAAACTCCATCACATGATAAAGTAAAACTCCATCATGTGGATGGTTGGAGAGAGGGCGGGGAGGGATTTCAGGGGGTGGAAATATGTAAGAGTCTGTTTATATGTGTTTACATCGAGGATCGAGTGCATCCGCTCATGAATTACACTTTTTCATGTGTTGAGTGTGTGTGGGAGCTTACGAGCAAAGGTTCATGGGTGTGTCCCGATTTGTGCACATGGCACTCGCATGTCCAAGTGTGTGTGTGTGTGTGTGTATGTGTGTGTTCACAGTTAATCACCAGGCAAGCAGTGAGAATGAGTGATGGTGGCCGTCCCTCGCAGACAGTGGAGAGTTCAACTGTCAAAGTGGGCTACCTTAAGACGGATGGACATCTGGAAGCCATTGGTCTGCAGCTGCAGGAGCTGGTCACACACACAAGCCAACGCACACACACACACGGCCATAGATATACATTTTAAGTGCACACATAACTGTTGAGAGAGTTGACAAAGGCCCACGTAGATCTGAGGCTAGGAGACATTGAGGATGGACATAAATCACCAAGCTCTTGTTCTCTTCTCGTAAACACACACACACACACGCGCGCACAGACACACACGCGCGCACAGACACACACACACACACACACACACACACTGCTAACTAATAAGAGAACGATGAGTCATTCTCGGCTTGGATTCCCTCGTCTTAAGTGGCTGAGTGAATAGCTGGCAGGTGCCTACATTGCAGCAAAGTAAATTGAGCCAGGGAGAAAAAAAATTAAAGACTGATGATGATGATGATGATGGAGTGTCGAGGGAATTTAGATTATGTCTATGGCAGTGAGACTCAATAGAACTGTGTAAACATGGAATCGACTTTGACAAATGTTGCTAACAACCCCAAACAAAAGCTTCATTGTGCAGAAGGGATATTAGGGAACAAATTAATGTCAGGTATTATTTTCTCATAAAGTAAGAAATGCAGTCTGTCTTGGACACGCAGAAGGAGATACAGATGAATGAGTGCTACACACATTAATTTATCCTCTAACACTACACCACTGAAAACATATGGACACACACACACACACACACACACACACACACACACACACAGGGAGAATCAATATCACTAAATCCTGTGGAATTCAGATGCTGTCTTTAACACTTGCATATTCCCCAGACACCGCAAAGAGTGCTAGCCGTCTGACACAAAATACCCTTGAGCTCCAATTGATCCAATCCAATATTCTCCCACACACACACACACACACACACACACAAACACATACACACGCACAGTGCAGGTGGGCGATGGACATCTGGCTCTGCTCCTAAAGTGCCACTGTGAGTTGACCCATTCATTTCTTAATTTCCAGTCTGTTTACCATGATGGTGACAGAAATGCTGATTTACTGAGTTCACTGAGCTTGCTGTTCCACTTTGCAGCTGATTCACTGACTGCATTTATTGGACATAATTAGATGGTATGTGGAGCCTTTCTCCACATAATTATTATTGTTAAATTAATTGCAAGGCATGGGTTAAATGGAGTGACACTTGCCCAGAAGGGGTTATTATTATTGTATGTGAATTATTGTCAACATGAAAACCAAAGCAGAGTGGTATTAGCTCCCTTAAAATTTAGACTTTAATCACTTCACCCATAATTCGTGTTTCACAAAACTGAAAATGTAAAACAGCTGTAATCACTATTTCTACAATAACAAATTCGTTGATGATTGAAAGTCATGGTGAATTTAAAGATGATTATGGTCCGGATCTACAGTTTCTTATAGACTCTTATATCTTACTGTTTCTGACCCATAACTTAAATGTTCTGGTTTACTCTTATCAATCATTTTACACTATCTTTTCCACTGTGCACAACCTGCCCAGCAATAAAGGTTTGGCGATAAGTGTCCAGAAACATGACTAGTAGTACTGTTGTATTGTATCTGCTGGTTATGTGAAAATGCAGATTTAAGGATGATTGAATGGCAGTGTTGTGTTTACAGCTAGTTACTTTTGCACCTTAAAGGGGAATTGTGGTATTTTTTCAACCTAGGCCCTATGTTTATAAATGTGGGAGTGTAAAAGAATGGTACAGAACCATTTAGAATTGGTAATGGCTACAATGTAATCTTGCGTGGCAACTGTGACAGTCCACAAAATATCCACTAAAGGTGCTTTTTTTCCCTCCAACAATAAAAGGCTTGAATTGTCATTCTGAGTCTTTGCTAAGAGTCTGCCAACACCATGTCGCACTCAGTGAGTCTCGTCTCACTCACGACCGCTGTGCTGGACGCTGGCAATTGATCTAAATAATAAGGTGCTGAACGTATCTGTAACATGGCTCTTTTTTCTGATAAAGTGAGAAAATAAAATGCAATTTTAGGGGCAACCACCTCAGAGATGTTCTTATGTGTTTACAATAATTATGCTTTCTTTCTATGCTCTTCTGACTAATGTGTGAATAATGGATGTTAACATTCAAAAGCAAACAGTTGCAGCTATGAAGGTAAGAAAAGAAAGATAATGACTAACCTCTTCTTTGGGTGTTAAACTGTTTTAGTAGGCAAGCAAGCAAAAAATGTGACACTGACATGGACTTAAGTGTGAACATTATTCCCTATTATACAAAAGCCCCTGGCCCTGTGATCACTTGTTCTTAATATATTTGCTTCAACAGCCACTTTGTGAAGCATCTCTTGAAGCTCTCTCATGTTTTTGAATGAGACCATCGGTCTTTCAAGCCTCAACAGCAGCGTAAATGGAGAGCTCACGACCAGGGAGGGAAACTTTGTGTGGTGACGACTTTGGAATAAAGTTAGGAGGACGTGTATTGAAGTGTGTGTGCTGGTACGGTGCATGTATCATTTGGGAGATGAGGCTCAAGTAAATACACACATTGACTATAATTAGTTTGCTTAATTTCCTAAACATGGTGACAATAAGAAGGCCCCTCTGTAAGAATTTATCTCTCTCCTCTCCTGCCTCCCATTCGTCTCGCTCCTCTCCCCCACTCTCTCGCTATCCTCACAGGGAGTCGGTTACAATAAGGCCGAGCTCTCCTCTCACTTTGCTGCAAAGACAGGATAAGAGAAACTTCCGCCGCAGTGAGAACATACGGCTTCCACCGTGCACTGGACTAAACCTTAGTTTAACCAACGTTATGGGGGCTCGACAATGTGTGTTAGTGTGCGCATGAGGAAAGGGAACACTATTATAGGGTAATGAAGAAGAGGGGGGCCAGGAACAGAAGAGGTAGAGGAGAGAGTGCTTTATGTATGGGATTTAAAAAAGAAATAACAAATAGACTGTCAGAAACCACTAATTCTCTTTGTTATAGGCTGTAACCGAGGAGACCACACTGCAAAGTGATGCATCAGCGAGAGGATGAAAAGGCTTAAACCTGACGGTTCACACTATATTAGCCATCCACGAAACCCAAGAAGGATTAGTCGAGCAAAATTCCTATTCCCCTGCCTGTCAACTGAAATAGATATACAAATTAGCCCATATGAGCACAATTCGATTCTGCATTGACCCCAATTAGTGGGCATTGACCTAGTAGCACAGTAAGTTAAATCTTCTGCAGAGAGAAAGAGAGAGGGGGGGGAGACGAGGAATATGACAGGAAGACAAACAAAATGGATGTAGCAGCTGTGAAGCCACTGGTTCGATTTCTCACCCCCTGCAGGTTGTCATACTCCCCCACCCCCTCAAGAGAAAATCGTAGCCCAATGGGAAGATGTAGTCCATTTTGGAAGCTCACAATGTTCTCAAAGCATTAAAGTAGAAGGTACAATGGCTTGTTTACTTTTTCTTCCTCCTCCTCGTTCTCTCTTCCGCCCATCGTCCCAAATCTGATATTACAGGGATTTTTCTCCGCATGACATTTGGTGCACATAGGGCTGGCAATTGAAAACGGTGCATGAAAGTGGGTCCTCTTCAGGTTTCCCTCTCTGTGTTTTACAATTACAAGAGGTCCTTCTATCGTAATTAGCCTAAAAACGAGCTAACAATGCTTTTAGTAGGGTATTAAACTAATTGCTGTGAGTGGAAACTGAAATGTGGTCAGATTCAAAATGAGAAAGTCCAAACCAAAGTCTTGATCATAATTAATTCCCATAGTGGTATAGAATTAAACTGAATTACATTGGGTTGATGAGCAGGTATGACATGTATTTTCATTTGTTAATTATGCACCACGCTCACTATAATTACAAGAGTTCTCATTAATTAGATATATAACTGACTGACTCTTAATGAAACCTTTTACACAAATTATTCATGATGATATACCAACAGCCTTTTTAAAGCTCTACCAAGCAACATTTTTTTGATGTCAAAATTGGATCTAATGGCGTTGGGTCTGCCGCTGAGAACACACTCAGATAAGAGGGATGTTGTTGGAATGGAGTTTGGTCCTTCAGCACCTGCAGATGATAGGTGAGGTATAGTGAGAACAAAACACAATACTTTTACTACAGGTGTGAGCTGTAGCTTGCTAGAACCATATGCAACCGGCTCCAGGGTGTGTCTGCGTGACAGCTTAGACAGGAACCCCATCTCTTTGTTATTTTCTACCAATCTTTTTTCTCTGCTATCTTTTCATTCATAAACTGGAGTCTTGGTTGAGAGTCTTACAACTTCAACTCAACCCCTCATATGAAACTGTCGGTTGGTATCTGACAAAACAAGCCGAGACCAGTTAATTTACTGGCCAGCGCAGAACAACAAGAAGCCAAAGTAAACTGATGTTGGATGTATGAAGTGAAAGATCAAGCAAGATAGATAGACTTTATATTTTTCTGCCTTTGGACCTTTACATTTATCACAAGGCCGCACACACAGCAGGACCACTGCAACATTTTAAGGTCTCACACTCTTTTCCACGACATTTGGACGGAGATGACACCCTCTCTATGGAAAACTCACTGTTGAAAATAGCACGGACAAATGTGACACTGAAGTTAGCTTCTGATTTACAGCATCCAAATCTGCAGTCATGGGGAAAGTTGAGGGGACAACAGTACAATACTGCAACAATCTGATTTTTGCATAATTTATTGTTGTGAATTGGTGAAAGATTTCCTTGTTTAACACATTTTAAACTTTTACTTCTTTTACGAAATTAAAATAGTAATATTGCATCAAATCTGGATAGAACAGACAGATTCCAGTTACAGATTTATGAAATCATTTTTCTCTTTAGCTGCTTTCAGACATGCACTGAACTCCGGATATACTCAGGACTTTTTTTGGGCTGCATGTGCGAACACAACTGCCCGAGTGAGGGCCTCGAGAGTTTCTGCAGAGTTTTCTCAATCTGGCCCCCTAGTATAAAGTCAGCAGAAACTCTGGTGGAGCTGACAACTGGGGAACCTCCGCAGGATCCACCACAAGGGAGTGGAGTTGTTGATGACCGTTCAAAAATGAAAAAACTAAAAGAGAACCAATATCTCTGCATGAAAAAGCAGAGCCATACAAGTAGAAGACAGAGACGAAGATGTCAAGAGAGTTTGTGGTGATGAGACTCCAGTGTTGATGTGCTCTAAACAAAAACACGTGATCTCTCAATCCTGCCTCTGCCTACTGCACCACCCCTCACCTGAACTCTTCGGAGGATTTGTTGCTGTTGTGAACACGTTGAATCGGAGAATCTCCCGCTCCCATCAATACCACATCAGACTATAGATCTAGATCTATCACTGTCAGATCTGAGGGCAGCTCCCAGAATCTCCATGTGATTTATTGATCTGTAAAAAAATAAATTGCCTTGACTTGACAGGACAAGATTAGAGGGAGTTTAAAAACTATTTTAAAAAAAAACTTTTCACTTAACCATTAAGTGTGGCAAGCCAACCTCTCTGTCATTAGCAAAATCTTTAAAAGTTCAAATAGAATCTAATTAATATATTGAGTTAATTAGTATTTGTGACAAACTTATGTCTAATAATTTATTAGTTTTATTCTTGCACATTATAACCCTTTTTATGGTTAAAGGTATATTTCTAGTACTATTACTTAAGTTTAATATCTATAAATGGGGAGGGACTGTATCCTGCCAGCCCACCCCTTAACCCTTATTCTCTCTCCCCATCACTCTACACTTTCCACTTCTCTCAGCCCTCTTTCTTTCCATCCTTTTAATCATTTTAATAGCAGTCCTCGTGTCCTCTATAACTCTCTTGTAACTTTCCACTCTCAGCCACTCTCTCGAGCATGTTTCCTCTCATCACGCTCTCTTCTCTTTCTAGAGTCTCTCCTCTTCTCTTCCACCTTTCCTTCTGCCAGTGTAGTCGCTGTCTCTCCACAGTCAGAGAAAGAGTGATGCTATTCATTTGCACCCTAGACAAGCCACTTCAGAACCAACACTGACATCCACTCAGTTCAGAGGAGGAGGCAGGCAGGGAGTGAAAGAGCATGGGAACCGCTCAGCACAAGAAAAGGATTTTAGGAGTGTAGGAGAGGGCAGCAAACAAGCTGTCCATGTCATCCACAGAAATGAAATTTTGTTTTGTAATCTGACATGTTTCAATTTTTTTATTTCTACATATACATAGTGTATTTTGTGGATTATAGGGTTTTCTTCCGAATCACATTATGTATTGTCTCTGTTTCTTTAGTATATCTTTATCCATGACAGTCCCTCTCTCACAACGCATGTGCGCGCACACACACACACATACGCACACACACACACATACACACACACACACACACACACGCACACACACACACACACACCTCGATCCCGCTGGTCATATCCACTTGTCTCCCACGGGTGCAATGTAACACTATCTGCCTCAGCCACTCTTCAGTCCCAAGCAGACAGCTTGGTCTTCAGAGATTCCTCCCTCACTTTCTCCGCTGCTGCAATTTTCTCCCCACAGGGACCAGAAACTAAATATGACAGCTACACCAGAGAGACAGGGAGAATGTCAAACTCCTCCAGCCCACATGATGAAGCTCTTCTCCTCATCTCAGTCATACTGTGCGGCTGACGGCAAGACACTGTGCCGTTTGGTGTGTAGAGGAGGATAAAATCATTTTGGCAACATTATCCTGAAAAGATACGTATTTCAAAGGAACACATCAATATTAAGGGACACTGATCAGTGCTTTGAGGCATATTTACACTTGCATAAGAGGACTGAATATTATCTGAAAAAAATAACAATTAAATACACTCTACCAGGTGAACTACAGGGCGTACCATATATGGAGGCTCAGCGATTCCCACAGAATCCATTCAATCTATGCCAGTAGCAGGAGTGCACACGTACAAACGTTGCTCTCAAGTGCAAAGATTCCGAGTTACTAGAACACAAACAGACAAATTGGTGCATGCCAATTTCGGATGTACGCACAACTGAAACTATGAGGTCTGACCATCTGCATGGATGGTAAAAACATTATGGATGGTAGCATGAGCGAGAATAGAGCCGATAGCACAGCACACAGCTATACATTGAAGCAACAGGGCAAAAAAAAGTTAGAGATGTCTTATTTTATAACATGTGTAGATACAAATTTGGTTCATTATAAAACTACAATAGGACAAATTAGAATATGGTGGCACAGTCTTGATCATTTATGGGAAACACTGGAGGATGGAAACGAACCGGTCCTTTGCTGCATGTCTTCCACTGTCTTTCCATTTTCCCCATTTCATACTTATGCTGTCCAATCCAGGAAGGTAAAAATGCCCCAAAATAGTTTTAATGTGTTTGTGTTCTTAATATGAGACAGTGGAAAGATGCAAATGAGCAAATCACTACATGTTGGATAAAACTGTGGTTTTCTACCTGAATTGTTAAATAATCAACCACTACTGTTACATGATATGGCCGAAAGTATGAGGATACATAATCATAAGACCCTTATGTGACTGTTAAACATTTTCTTTCATTATCTTGGCTGTTATTTTCTGGGAAGTTGTTCCATAAGATTTCACAACCCCGCTGAAGGGATTTTCTTCCATTCAGCCACAAGAGTATTAGTGAGGTTGACTGCTGATACTAGACGATAAGACCTGGCTCACATCCCAAGTGTCTTTGGGACTTGGATGGGGTTGAGGTCAGGGCTCATTGCAGGCCAAGTTCCTATTAAATCCAAGTAAGAACATCTGAAGTGTCACTGATAATCCAACTCAGAAAACATTCATAGGTAAAACTATGTTGTTAGTGCATTTGCTCAAAGTTGATGGATGTTTACAGTGGATAGTTTCAGTAATTATGTATTTATTACATTTTTATGGGGATTTAAAGGGGACATAGCATGCCCATTTTACCACAAGTTGATATGGTTCCTTGGGGTCTTAATGAAATGTCTGTAACATACTTTGGTCAAAATACCACAAGGATCATATAAAACAGCACCCTTTTTACCCTGTATAAAACAGCCCTCCACAGAGTGACCTGTTTTGAGTGCCTGTTCCTTTAAATGCTAATGAGCCAGCTCCCCCCTCCCCCCTCATGATTTTAAACGATATAAATTACATATTTTATATGATATAAATTATCAAATATGCATCCCATACTTTGTATTCCCCTTCTGTTGTCCTGGAGTTTTAATTTTCCCAATCACATAATTAAATGTCCCCCTCTGCCCATCCACTACAAGCACACAAGCAGACAGACAGAGAGAGAAAGAGAGGGGTGGTGGGGGGGGGGGGCTATGAAGACCATCATTTACCCCCGAACCCCGACATTCAACGGGTACAACAACAAGCGGAGAAAGCAGAATCGCGGGCTGACCTTATATATACAGTCTATGGGGCTGACCAGCGGAGAAATGCTCGTCCCGTGTGAACAGCCAGGCGGCTGCGTGCTGGAGAACGGCGCTGCGCTGCCTCGCAGCGGCGCTTCCGCGTCCGGTGTACCCCGGCGTAACTACTGTAACCCGGCGTAACTACTGTAACCCGGCGGACAGTAGCGCTGAACACTGCGGAAGTCTTCCACACAGCTGGCAGTGTGGAAGACCGCTGCGAGGCAGCGCAGCGCCGTTCTCAAGCGCGCAGCCGCCTGGCTGTTCACACGGGACGAGCATTTCTCCGCGCTGGTCAGCCCCATAGACTGTATATATAAGGTCAGCCCGCGATTCTGCTTTCTCCGCTTGTTGTTGTACCCGTTGAATGTCGGGGTTCGGGGGTTACAGTAGCGCTGAACACTGCGGAAGTCTTCCACACTGCTGGCTGTGTGGCGCTGACACAAATTCCAGCTCACGCATGGGAGAGCGAGCGGTCGCGCCAGAGCAGCTGCTGCAGCCTCCCAGTCCCAACGATCCAGACAAATGCCACATGTGAGTGAATCGCGGGCTGACCAGCGGAGAAATGCTCGTCCCGTGTGAACAGCCCGGCGGCTGCGTGCTTGGGAACGGCGCTGCGCTGCCTCGCAGCCTCGCTGCCTCCGGTGTAAACCCGGCGTAGCGAGTGTGGGGGGACGGGGGTGGGGGGGGGGTGGGCCAAGACCATGTAGGGAGACTTCCAGTTCCTTGTTACGACACAAAACCCAGGAAGCGCAATCGAGTCGCTCAAGCATGACGTTTCTGACTTAGAGGAACTATAACAAAACGCGCAAGTGTTTTTTCCCCAGAGTTTTTGGGTTGGTAGACATGCCAGATACCCACATTAACCTGTAGAAGCACTAACAAAGTGGAATTTGCATGCTATGTCCCCTTTAAAAAAGAAAATCTTTAAAACCTGACTCATAACCTGACTGCTTGTGTCACTTAATTCTCAGAGCTAGCAATTCATTTGACCACAGCTTAATTATCACTGTTGGCAATAAATAAACCAGAATCATCTCTAAATGACACTATACCCTGCTAAAATTTGTTCTCAACATTATTTTATGGAAATAAGTGCCACCTGTAGAAAACACATATCCAGGCCTATTATAAATTAATTATGTTTAGAGAAGAATAATGAATCTGAGGTTTTCATTCCTCTTAATGCCGTAGAAGGTCAAACTGGCCCTCAAATAATTCACTGCCAACGGCATTTGTCAGTTTTGGCTGTGAAGAGGATGAGATGCTCCAGCTCCTGCTACCAGTCCAAAGGACCTCTACATTTCCACTGGGGAAATGTCCCCTCTGCCTTCTCCCCCTCCGTTTTGTTGCACTCTTAAATGCTTCCTTTCTTTCCTGTCCTCTTTCTCCCTTCCTCTTAATCTCATCATCTATCTTTTAGTCGTCCTCTGTCACTGCTTCTCAGCTCAGTCACACCCTTCCTGTGAAAGTTGCTTCAGTATGACACAGAGGGATACACTAAATGGTGACAGTTTTTACTCAGTGGAACAAAAAAGTCCTAAATGGAGGATGGGGGTTTGGGGAAAGGGGGTGGGTGTAAACAGATTATTGTAGAGGGGAGTACTCTGATTGTTCTTCTAATGCATTTTGTTGCTATTCTATTTCAAGCCCTGGTGGTAGGCAGGATATTCAGCTGAGTGGAAAAGGGGAGAAGTGGGAAAAGTGGTAAGGGATGAAGGAAAGAAAAAGATTAAAGGTGGCACCAAATACAAAGTGACATCAGTGGCTCCAGTGTGTGTAAGTTCTGGATCATGTGTATCAACTCAACAGTATGCTAGAAATGTATATGTTACTGAAATTACCCTAAGGCCTGACAAGGCAATTTAATTTGTGTAGCGCTTTTCAATGACAATACAGTGTTTTCAGAAATTATAAAAATGCATCATGACATATGTAAAAGTAGAACTGTTCAGATACATGACTGGAGTTAGGTGTTGTTTTGGTTTTATGGGTAAAAGTAGGTGGCAGAGGAGAAGACACACAAAAAAACAATGTTATCATGTCATACATGTCTGCTTTTGGTGTATCAAACTCCCTAGTATAAAATGCAAATTATAAAACATATTCACTTTTGAAAAAATTGTTACACAAACATCTTCAAATTATACCCATGAGCATTTGTATACATGCAACCCAACAAAGCATTGAGCCACTCACTTCTTCTAAAGGCACACCCCCTGATTTCAACCAGGATTTGGATGTCATTACTAGAGGCAATATGTTAGACTTTCACTTTGTGTGTGTGTGCGTGCGTGCATGTACTTTCATGCATGTGATCATACTGTGAGCATATTGTCAATATTGCTTATTAATGTCCTCTGAATTGTGTATTCTGGCATACATAGCTCATATCAAGCCGTGTGTGTGTGTGTCTGTGTGTGTGTGTGTGTGTGTGTGTGTGTGTGTTTGTGTGTGTGTGTGTGTGTGTGATTAGATAACAGAGCGCTGATGCACGGATGTCCTTCAGGTAACCAAATTTGTCACGCTGCCGAGCATGGCCATCAGGAGGCGACGCTAAGCGGCTCAGCCGTGCCACCGAGGTCACCGGGATGGTATCCCAGAAACACCCTGGAGAGGCAAAGGGGGTGGGGCAGCAGATGGAGGGAAGGCAGTGACACTCTAATGACAAGACACTAATAACATGATGGCGCCGCTGGGGTCGGTGTACAACATGCTATTAATGGGCAGCACGCTAGGCAAGCCAGATTACGCCGATCCACTAAACCTATTAGAGCGGCATGGAGCATGTATGTGATGTTCTTCTTGTACAGGAGCGGTGAAATGGTGGGCTGAATGAATGAGGGCTGAAGGGTGCAGCTGGGGCTTTGGAATGATAAGTGTGTGATACGTGTGACAGACTGAAAGAAAGTATGAATATTAGAGGCGGGGTAAGAGAGGAATGAAGAATGAGAAGCAGTGTGTCATTCCTGTCTCTTCCCGGGGTTCAGCTGATCTGCATTGGGTTGAAAAGAAAAAAGAAAAGCCCCTCAAACTTTTGATCCTCTGATTGAGCACTCAACCCCTTCTCCCTCCCGAGTCTCTGATTAGAAGAAGAGAATTTCTCCTCATCTCACTTATATTAATCCGTTCCAGAGGTTGGCTATCAAGAGGCAAATCACGTTCTTTGGACTTGGATAAAGAAAATCCAATCTGGATCCAGTGTGGAACTCAACGTTTTCCAATTAATGATGATGTACAACACATTGAAAACTATCAGTGGAGAATTGGCCTGTGTTTGTTGTGTCTTTGTGCCACAGATGAAAATTGGACTGCATTACCATAATGTTGCAGGAAGTTAACAAATGATACTGCAATGAATTCCAGGCAGCAAAGCCAGGGATGAGCTCTTCCCGACTTCACAAGTCCTGTCCACACTCCCCCCCCCCCCCTTCCACACACACACACACACACACACACACACACACACACACACACACACACACACACACACACACACACACAAGCACCCTGCCCTCATCATCATAGCTTTCCCATCTCAAAGCCAAGGGCAAGAGAGAGAAAAAAAAAATGACAGAGATAGACAAAGGTTGATTAAATTGGTTTTCAATTCTGGGTGTCTCTGTCCCAGGCTACTGCATTAATTTGCTCCATTACATATTTGAGAGCCAGTGAGTGTATTAAGAGCTGCTGTATATCATATCAGTGACTGCTCCGAGATCTCACTGCCAAAATAAGAGGCCCGGGTCCATCTATCGGGGCATTAGCCGAAGTGACTCAGCACTCCCAGGCCTGAATACCTCTCATACTTTATGTGAGAGAATCTTTGTTGGCTGCAGTCGTCTCCGAGGCTGCAGGGAGGCTGGCATGAGTCTGCTCAGTACGTCAGGCTCTACACGTGTGTGTATATGTGAGTGTGTGGCAGCAGCTGATTCATGATGACAATGTGTTTGCAGAGGATTCTGCTCAGCATCAGAGTCAAAGCTTTACTTTTGTATCAGAATGGAGTTGGGGAAAAAAATTCTGTATTGATGATTTCCTGGATCAGCAGGACTAAGATTTTAATTAGCTGCAAAGTTGTTGGTTTGATTCCACAAATCTACCCTAGACCATTAGCACGGGAGCTGTGTCAGATTTATTTCTTCTCTATCGGTCCCTCTTTTGCAGTTCAAAAGGGTAAGTAGTAAAAATGCTATAATGTTTATTTATAAGAACATTTTTATAAAAAGGTTACGTTAAAATATGAGGGTGGGTGGTAGACAAGAGGTGGATTCACTGGGTCAAAGGGGAAATTTTAAAACGTAAATTCAGTTTCTCAGGATTAGACCTCGGCTCTGATCGATCTCTATGGCAGAAAAGCATTCAGGCATTTTGACTGTAGGAAAGCAGAGGTGTTTTTATTTAACATTTTACTATCTGTGTGTCCCCTGTGTCATCTATCTCATATCAGAAATCATTTGTACCCACACCAGGTCCTCACTGCTCATCCACCAGTTTAAAACATTGCAAAATGGGTTGGTGGTCTCTCCCCTTCCAGTGCGTTGCCAAGATGGCGAGCGGTGAGGATGAGAAATGTCAGACACCCAACATTCTGTGAACTCATACAGTGCTGTGCATGTTGCTGTGAAAGTGTGACTAGACCAGGACCCTGAAACTGTAGTAACTTAATGTATCCTTCAATTTTTCTAAAGTCTTTGCCCTTGATTCTAGCACCACGCGGCAATTAAGTAAGTTTGCCAAAATCAGTAAAGGCAACAAACCTTTACTGTGATGGATTACCCATCTCAAGTTTGTTTTAAGTCTCTCCAGGTTGATTTTCATATGAAAGGAAACCAGCGGCTGCCTGAGGGGTGGGAAATCAATCTAAAAACCTACTGTATGCTTTTGGAACCAGCAGGAATGTAAAACACAGCCGATTTGTACTTAATGGGCTGAAACATGTAAAAACATTGGCACGGTCCTGTTAAATAAGCATTTGGGTTACGGCCTTGCTGTTTATTAAGAGTAATAATAAATTACCAACATTCTGTGTGATGATAAACTGGAGGAGTTTCCCTCTTTTCTTTTTCAGTCAAATGGAGCAATATGACTACACTAAAAGCAATTAACAGGACAAGTCACACTCAGACACACATGTAGTTCAATATCTTGCCCGAAGACATTTTGGTATGCAAACAAATCAGAGTTCGAACCACTGACCCACTGTTTAGTGGATAACCCGCTCAAGCTCCCTCCTGAGCCACAGCCGCCCACTCTCACTCAACCTATGGGAGACACTCATTCACATAATGGATTAACCTGGTTCCTAACCCCAACCAAAATGCTACTTATAACCCTAAAACCAAATCTTAACCCTAAAAAAAAAAATTCCACCTGTAGAGACTTGGATCGTTGTCCCCAGTGACTTGTGTCCCCAGTGACCCCATGGTTTAGCAAATATTCAGGTTGAAGTCCCCATGTGGATACAAAAATAAGCTTTCACACAGACACACACACACAAACACACACATACGCACGCACACACACACACACACACACACACACACACACACACACACACACACACACACACACACACACACATACACTTCAGCCCCCACCTCTCAGTATTTGCTCATGTGAAAGAGATCATGTCAGGGCTGTCACCAGTCTTTCAACAAGACGGTTCATCATGTTTTTTCTTTCGGAGTGTGTGCAGGTGTTTACTGTACGAAGGAGAGAAAAGAGATGAAAACAAAGTCAATGCTGTGAGAGCAGATGGAGAGGAGGGCAGAGACAGACGGACACTAGACATGAGACCAAGTAAAATAAAGCAGAAAGAGACCAAAAGGAGTCAATGGTGAGCATGAACTAAAAAAGACATAGTCCATACTCCATAATCTGAGTATAACACTAGGGATCTTACAATCCACCCATCCATAGGTGTAGTTTGAACTTTTGGGGGTTCACAAAAGAAATCCCATGGAAATAACGCGCACACCTAAGGTTGAAGCTGACGAGGTCTGCCTGCATGTGAGGATGATAAAAACTTTATGTATGTTTTGACAGCACATCGATTTGGCAAGACTTCCTCCGTAATGGAGTAACACCCAAAGAAGAAATCTTATATGATCGTATGTGCTATAAGTTTGTAAAAAAATGTTGGATCATTCCAAAAATGTGGTGGAGGGTGGCTTCCAGAAAATAAGCTTCTTTAGAATCTGCACCTAGACCTCAACAAATAAATCTAAACCTATGTCAAGAAGACAACTATATCGGTTCTTTGATTTAAAAAAGGCCAGCCAAAAGCCAGGGTACATACAATTGTAAGTAGAGAAGTCATTACTCTTATAAAGCTTTCCATATATGGAACATTCAGTCCCTAATCCAGAAAAATTGGCTGTGTGAAATCCTCAGGGTGAACAAAAGCTTCATTATGTCGAAACCTGATAAGAGCATTCAACAGATTAAAACCAGTTAGCTTGGATGAATGTAGCACTTTGACTCAGTAGCAACAATGACCAAAGGTGATGGGTATAGTTGGAGTCATATCAAAGTGACTTGAAAAAAAAGGACAAAGTTAAACTGTTGGCCGTAACCAGGACTGGAGCCATGATTGTAGAAATACTAAAGTCAAATGTCCAGGATCAGAAACTGGAGATCCAACTAAATTAGAGTGATTTTTAAAGTAGTGAGCATGGCCCGAGCCATAATTTAAACCAATAGTAGACTACTATGATTATATATTCAGGAACACTTTAAAGTTCAACTCAAACTTGAATTGGACTTAGAGCACATACCTCCACCAAAGGCCCAATAGTCTCCTAATGACACCGCATTTATATTCAATCTAGATTTTTATTTGGATCTGCCCCAAATTACACACACACTCATAAATATCAGTTCCCTAAACATGCCGGATTTCTCACAAAGTAAAAGAGAGTGAAAAAAAAAATCCTGGATCAGTCCCCGGATCCAGAGCCGCACATAGGTGCAATGGCTTCTTACCTGACCCATACCACATCCTTCCACCAAGTTTTGTTGTAATCCGTCCCGAAGTTTTTTGCGTAATCCAGCTAAGAGACAAACAAACAAATCTGAGGGGTTGCAGACACTCAAGAGAATAGTAGAGCAGAATCAACTTTTTTTTTACTGCACAAATCCTTTTTATTTTTACAGAGTTTCTCCTTATTCATGTTTAAGTGTACTGCTCCATAAACTTAACTTCATGGGCTCTCAAAGCTATAAACTGAAGAAAATATTTCTCACAGCTCAGTGACAACTGTAAACACTGTGTGGGGTCACTGCGTGAATAATGCTTCAGTAATCAAGAGCCAAAAGGTTTGGAATCCATTGCCACATCGTGGTTATATTTGATTTAATAGTGATAATTGAATTAGTTTCGTCAGCCTTCTTGGAAACCTTGTTTTGATTCTTTTGCAGCACTCAAAATTAGCTGAAGCTTGAAACTTGATTGTTATGTACAAAATATGGTATTGTCTGACTTTTTCAAGCCTTTCTTCGATGATGGTGAACATTTTGTCTTTGCATGAATTCCTTCAGTTTTCAGACTGTGTAATTAGAGAAGTCTTCTTATAGAATTGATCATATCTGAGCATAAAGCATCAATGCCATAGGCCAGACAGCAATCTGCTGCACAACACGAGCCATGGATAAGAACAATAACCCACATTAGCTTTCCTGCTAGTCTCATGAGCATGAACTTTTCCTGCACCTTGAGCAAGTCACAGCAAAAACCAAAAGGGTACCGCTAATGTCAGTTGGCAGGCTGGATGGCGAATTAGCTGCTCAGCTGCACCACATTAAACACATGTAAACATACCTGCAAATGTCACTGTGGTCCTTTACTCTGCAATACCATAAACAATAGTGTCTGTCTGTGCAAGTGTGTTTACTTTTCCTCTTGTTCTCCTGCTGGAACGTTTCTGATATTTCCCCTACGTCCGCGTTTCCCTCCTTCCTTTTAATAATAAAAACTATTAACAATGCATTGGAAAACCCTGCTGACATTATCTCTGCCTACACATAAAGGAGACGACTAAATGTGATTTCAGTTGGACTTTACAAGAATGGGAACAGAATCAGCAGCTCTTTCCACTTCACAGCCCTCCCCACTGTATGGCTTACATTAATACTTGGCCTAACCCAACCCCGACCATAATCTAATCTAACAGTAAACCCAAGTCATACATCCACATGTCATCACCTTGCTGTATTTTCTACAAATGTGTGTTCTTTTGATGACATTTGGCCCAAAGTAAGGAAATACTAAGAAGCACAGATAAGCATACAGCCACTGCAACGACTGCTTTCATTTCCTCTCCTCACTTGTTGTTGACTGTCTGGCTTCAATCACTCTCAGGGTCAAAGGTCATACCCACATTCCCTCAGGCAGTCCTTTTGAATCCTCGTCCAGTTTCGCTGGCGTACGCTACACACCTCCTAATCAATAAGAGGTTTCTGGTATTCATGTGTTTGTAGTCGTATCGTAACTGTAACCTGCATTCCAGCAGTGGGTGGAAAGTTTGTAAGTTCAGTGTTATCTCAAGAAGATAACTCCAGCTTCAACGTGGACTCCGAACATCCACCCACACACAGCAATGTGTGTCATAGTGTGTGTGTGTGTGTTTGTTCCCTCCTCCCTTTTTGTAAATTCTGTCACATTAGCCTAATGAAAAGTAATAAGAGCGCTCCAAATGATCTACTCCCTGAGGTTGCCTCGGAGCTGTGTGAAATAAGATAACATTAACCTGAGTTATATAGCCTGCCAACGGGAAGAGCCATAACAAGACACACGCACGCACACACAGACACACACACACACCTGACCACACACACATCCATCTCATCTAGTGTTTACTCTCCAGCAGGGAATCGTGGTGTCACACAGACACCATAAACAAGCAGCAATATGAAACAATAATAAACAGTATTCATATAAGCAGCAGAGTAAATATACACATAGTCTCTTCCTGGTTGTGTGTGTGCGTGTGTGCGTGTGTGTGCATTTGTGTTTCCGGCCACCAGATGAAATCCATTGATCACTCTCTTTTAGCTCTGATCCAATTTATCACAAAAACCTCGGTCTAATAAATGAGGCTACAAATGAATTTAATCAAACCCGATATTTTTGACACAACTGAAGTGTATAAGCCTTGTAAACATGACAAAAAAGTGTAAATATATGAAATGTGAATATTCCCAGCAGGAAAAAACGATTGCAACGATCCTCTTCATCCTCGCTATCATACGTACGCAGTTCAAAACAACAGGTAAATCGAATGCAGGGAGAATCCACAGAGCGCCACATCAAGGAGGAGGATAGAGGGATGGATCTGCACTTCAAACCACCTGGTGAAGACCTCTACGGACGGATCTCTCTCTCTCTCTCTCTCTCTCTCTCTCTCTCATGCTCTCTTTCTGTCTCGCTCTGACAGATTTATTAAGAGGCAGGGATCAAAACGAGTCCCCAGCTCCCACCTCTCTTCATCCCTTTGCTTTCTCCTCTTCTTCATCGACTGACAGCGTCTCCTCCCTCCTTCCCTCCCCACTCTCGTTTTGTCCCATGGCCCAAGTCTGTATTCCAGGGCCCTCATAGAAAATAAGACAAATAAGGGGATGAGCGAGGAGATGAGGAGGAGGAGATAGAAGAGGAGAGGATGAATATCTTTTTGCCGTTTCTTTGGCCTGCTTTTTTCGTAGTAGAGTAAGAACCGTACGTACCCATCAGTAGCGTGCACAGGCTTACTGGGGCAAATGTTATCTTTTCATTTGCCTCACCGATGCTCTGTGCTGTGTTCAAACCCTGAAAAGAAAACATCCAGTGATGACAGAGTGGGTTATTTCTCAATCTTCACTTTCCTGGAATGATACTTCCCAACCCGTCACATGTCCCGACACAGAGGAATGTGAAAAGAGACAGCAAAGAAAACCTCAGCAAAGCTTTTCTCACTTATATTTCAATGGTGCACCTCTTAATTATGAGTTGGTGATAATTAAAAGGGTAACAGCAACAAAATTAATGTTCACAATCATCAAACAAAGGCTTTAAAGAGCCAGACAATACCATATTTTGTACATAACAATAAAGTTTGAAGCTTCAGCTAATTTTGAGTGCTGCAAAATAATCAAAACAAGGTTTCCTAGAAGGATGACGAAACTAATTCAATTATCACTATTAAATCAAATATAACGACGATGTGGCAATGGATTCCAAACCTTTTGGCTCTTGATTACTGAAGCATTATTCACGCAGTGACCCCACACAGTGTTTACATATGTCACTGAGCTGTGAGATATTTTTTCTTCAGTTTATAGCTTTGAGAGCCCATGAAGTTAAGTTTATCCAGCAGTACACTTAAACGAGAATTAGAAGAAACTCTGTAGAGATTTATCCAGCAAAATATACTGGATGAATACTGGCTGGTGACTGAAAGTTAATTGAATGAATGATCTTTCAGGTATTTCTTATTGATTCTTTAAGTTATGTAACCTAACTCTCAAAAACATCAAACTTAAAACAGAGTTAATCTCCTGAGACAGTTATTTGCGCTTAGTTTAGTAAATGGCCTGTATGTATATGGTGCTTTTCCAGTCTTAATAACTACTCAAAGCGCTCTACAGTATCATACTCATTCATTCATACAGACATCCATACAGCTCTTATATAGGCAGCATTTTTTCTATTGCACACCAATCGTACATTGTCTGCACAGCTGTCAGTGGCAATTTGGAGTTCAGTATCTTGCCCAAGGACACTTCGGAATGCAGACAGGAGGAACCGGAGATTGAACCGCCGACCTTCTGGTTAGTGGAAGCTACCTCCTGAGCCACAGCTGCTCAAGGTGAGTTGAATTAACTAGCATTCTGAAGAATCACCTTATATTTGCAGAACATTTTCTGTTAAGTTGAAACTCGATGAAATTGCTTGTCTGTTTACATATTCTCTCTGACCTTATGCTGACTACCCTTGAAACTGCCCATAATGTTTCATGTACACTGCTTACATTAACAGGTTGATCATATTTAATGTCATGTATTGTGTAATTGTCGCCACCCACCCCTTGGATGCTGCTCCGACCCTGCTCAACAAACACACAGACCTCTGCTTGAGTTGTACAGAGTTGTCTGCAAGTCCATGTATAAGAATTGTAATGTATTTAATGTATCACTGTTTGACACAAGCCTTTGTCTTGAATACATTTTCAAACAGCTCATAATATGTTGCTAACATCAGATAAACCTTGGTCTCGATTGCTGGCTTTGACTTCGCTAACTTAGCAAATTTAGTAAGCTTCGCTTGTAGGGTACTGATAATTAGCTACGCCTCTCTTCTGAATGTCAGAGATAAGCTATGACAGCCCTCTACAATTGGATTGGATTGGTTCCTTAGTTATGTGACCTATGAAACCTTGTCTTGTATCATATAAAAAACACCATATGGGCATGTTAACAACTTGACTTTGAATGGATAAGGGTCTTTTCAAGGACATATACCCACAAGTATGCCTATGAATGTATTTAGATCTGGGGCTATATTCACTTAGTATTACTAGCTATAAAAACTCTACTCCTGTAAACATATGGAATACAGGCCACAGGGTTTTACTCAATCATTTTGAAAAAGAATGTCCTCATGGTGATGTTGAAAGGGATGAGACAGAGATGCCAACAGGAAAAAAACAGAGACAAAGAGGGATGAAGACAGAGGGAGACAAGAGAGCGGGCTACCTCCATTACCCCCTGGCCTCTCTGTCTGGCAGTACGTGAGCGGCAGCAGCGGATGGACTCGACTAGTCACCTATCAAAGCCCGTCTAATGAATAGTCCTCTAATCCCCTCATTGAGATACAGAGAACAGGCTCACTGCTAATGCTCTCAGACAGAGATGCGCTCTTTCTCTCTCTCTCTCACACACACACACACACACACAAGCAGGAATTATGCAAAAAGAATACACTCATTGGACAGAAAACACACACACACAAGCAACGAAACAACATTCACATGCAAACGCTGTCTGTGTTTTTTGGAAAATCATGCAGGTGCCACAGCCGCTCTTTCTCATACACACACAGTACAATGCAACTCAACAATATTCTGCCTTTGTAAGCCACCGTAAGCCGCCGTAATTATTCCAGAGCAGAGTGGATTTCAAAAAGGGAACACAAGAGGCCCTTGTCATTTTGGAACCGGTTTAACATGTTTGTTTAATTCCCGTCTTGTTTATGAGCTGGCCGGGGCCAGTGAGAAATATGAAGTCATTATGTTTAGATTGATGGAGAGAATTATATCCTGCATTCTCTTTCACCCAGCAAATCATTCATACACTTATGTTTTGACATCCTGAGTGGAGTCTCAGAGTGTCTGTCTTTCATTTCCCCTTTTTCTTTCTTCCCCTTTTTTTTCTTACATGTGACATACATTCAGCCAAACATTAAATAAACACACCCATCTCGCCTTTCACTCTCTTTCCACTTTGCCCTTTTTGTGAGCGTGTTCTTTCATCCTGGCTGCATGTTCAGGCCCGATATCAAATAAACACGGAGACAAAGCAGCCATGCAAGGCCAGCGCCTCCCCCCCCTTCGCCCCTCCATCCCTGCCACCTGGCCAGGACCAAGCACCACCCACTGGATCGGCTCAATAGGAAGATGAGCGAGTAGGAGAAGAGAAATGTCAGTTACTTCAGCTGTGGGCCCCAGATTTTGGTCTTACCTATTAAATATAATTTCATGTCTCACTGGGGGGTGGGGGGGGCATGAGGCACCACACTGAGCACTGTGAAATGTCAGCCAAGAACCAGGTAGCCAGCTCCCTGCATTTCAAGCTCAGGTTAATATTTTGTACCTTCAGTTGAAATCTGAGAATGAAATGTGTCGTCATTAAAATGACTACAGCTTCCTCATACAGTCCAAAGACACACAGTTAGGGGTCAGGAGACTCTAAATGGACTGTAGGTATGAATGATTGTTTGTCTCTGTATGTTGGCCCTGCGATACCCTGACAACCTGCCCAGGGTGGGGATGTCCTGATATGTGTGAGAGTCAGTGGAAATTGCGGTTTTCCCGATTATCCGTACTATACAAGGAAAAAGATACACAACAAGCAATATGTAGCTAACAGCTAATAAATAGCTAATAATATAGCTAATGAACTAAAATGTTTATTATCATCATCAACTGTGTGCAGCTAGCTTTTATAGTGTAACGTTTTGGCTATTTTAAAAATTATTTATAATGGAGAGGGAGAGAGGGGTGTGTGTGTGTGTGTGTGTGTGTGTGTGTGTGTGTGTGTGTGTGTGTGTGTGTGTGTGTGTGTGTGTGTGTGTGTGTGTGTATGTGTGTCAGCATGTCAGCTCCTCCTTTGGAGCTGGTCAGAAACCAAAAGTAAACAAGGATTTCTCCTCTCGGTGGGAATAGCTCCGATTCAGTTTTTGGGCCAGTGTACATTAGCAAGTTTAATTTTGTACCACGATTCGCGCATACAGGGATGGATGATGATCTCGAAAATGTTGCAACATGTTGACGTGTTGGAACCTTTGGCAATCTCTTTTCGACGGTAGATTTTGCAGATTGGATTTAAATCTTCTTCAATGATACCCTGGTCATTTATCCAAAATGCTCCCACACTGCAGATTTAAAGGCTGTTACGTTAGTTCCCTCTGCCATTTTTACAGAATGCCTCTTCTCAACTAACGTTTCAGGTAAGTGGCTCACACACACAAACAAGCGCACAGCACACACACACAAACAACATGACTCGCAAGATGCAGGACATCACAGTTAGATATCGTAGTTTTTACAATTCTTACAGTTATGAAACCGGGAAATTGTAAAAAAAAACGTGGTTATTGTAAAACTGCTTAATCCCGACATCCCTAGTCCAGGGTGTGCCCCAGCTCTTGCACAGTGTCAGCTGGGACTGGCTCCAGCCCCTGCAACCCTCATCAGATAAGTGGATCAGAAAATGTATATATTTGATGACTGGATCATTTAAATGAGAGTGGTGAGAGGCAACTCTTTACTGAGAGACGTGCACAATGGCTGATCTAACCATCATGTAATGCAGTAGTGTTTGCTAATTATACTGTTTACCTATCTCTGAGACCAGATCATCTGATGACGAATTAGCCTCTGAGGGAAATGGACAATATTTTGGGTCTCATGGTGTAGACAATCCAGGCCAAGACGTCTGTCTTCTGTTTGCCGTACACCATTTACAACCCGAGAAGTTTCTTCTATCACACAAGTGGAAAATGTTTCCACATAAAACACAAATAGCGATACTTTTTAAAGGTGTTTTAGGTCCAGATGGTCTTTTGGCTCATCTCTATAAACAGCTATCTGTATATGAATGCAGATCAATTAAAAAGTCAATAGCCGATGCATTTCGGTCAATGTATTCCGCCTCTTTTGCTCTCCAACCGTGCCGTTTACCAGTGCGCAACAAAAGCCTGCTCAAACATTACTGGTTGAACTACAAATGGAAAACAGATGGCTTTCTGCGGCCGCAAAATCTTGTCCCTCGCCTACAGAGTCTGTATATTCAAATGCTGAATCTATTTAAAGAGATTACGTATCAACTTATTGTCCAAATAATGTTATATGGACAGATGAAACCGGTTGGGGAGGAGGCCGAAGTTGAACCCACACACACACAAAGCCTCCACAGCTGCAGACAGTGAGGTGGATCATTGACACCATGGTAACTTTACCAACAGTGAAGTCCTTATAATGACTCTAGCCTAGCCGTCTTAAATTCAGCGCCCACGATCACCAGGTCGCCTGACTTGCTTCTTATTGATGACATATACTGTACTGTATGCACGTAATGACTGTTTTATCCAGATTAAAGCATCTCCAGACATATTTAAACCTGGCCATAGTTTTGGTGGACGATCCCCTTGAGGCAACTGTACTAGTGCACCTTAACTAATTTCATATTATAATGTTCTTGAACCCGGCCCTGCCTGCCCTGGACCTTAAATTGAAGACAACACAGCTGGGAAGACCAGGGGGAGAGGAGGAGAAGAAGGGCTGGTTGGATAGATGGACGATGATAAAGAAGAGGAAGGGAAAGGGTGATGAGATTAGAGGAGGACAGAGCAGATTAGCAAATGATAGGGGATAGAGACACATGAATGGTGGATTTTATAAGTAGCAAAAATTCTTGGAGAGAGATTGTGAGAGAAAGAAATAGAAGAAAATTGAAAAAGGCTGCATTCTATTTATGTTCCACAGCAGTGACCTAGAGGGGTTCAGGGACCTGAGCTCTTTATTTATATTGGCATGAGCCCCCCTGTACATAATAATTCTGATGAATATTTATTTATATATATTTCTAGATTTGTTCTGCTCAGAGGAGTCCTGTTTGGGTTGGCGCCATTCCGACTGGACCATCTGGTTGTCCTCAGGTTGGTTCTAAAGGACCGGACAGAGTCCAGAACCTCAGCGCGCTCTAAAAACAGGTCCAGGAATATTTCTCTGATCCATAATTCATACGGCCAGTGCTGAGCTGAGCAGGGGAGTGAGCTGTAAAGCTGTGCTGGGTTGAGCTACACGGCTGGAGGTGGGTGACGACAAAACACGGTGAGATTTTTGTTCTTGGAAACATTCCTTTGAAACAGCAGAACAGCAGTGTTTTCACCTTTGCAGCTTTGAGTTGGTGAATAATTGATCTGCAGCCAGATCTTCAGGAAAGGCGGTTCCTTAAAGCTTTTCTTGTGTGGCCCACATGAGTTGTAAGGGTTTATCGCTCGTAGCAACGGAGGAAACAACAGATGAGTCATATGATTGCTTTACTGTTGTCTTTTTTTATTTGTGAGACAATTGTTGCAGTTGGAAAACTGAGCATGAATTGTACGCTACAAAATGTTCATGTCTCATTTTTCATTCATTTATACGTTTAACAGAGCTTTCGTCTGTGCAGGATTTCCAGTTGAAGTCTTTTAGGCAAATGATGTGTGAAAATGCACGCATTAACTTCACCATCCATCATCTGTGAAGAGGAGAACACCTGGTTTCAGCTCTGGACTTTGGAGCAGCAGTTTAGAGCCACCAGCCTTGATGACAATCTGTTTATTGTTGTTTAAGTTAAAATCTAATGAAAAGTAACAATTACAAAGCATTCAGAGCCTATCCACTGATTATGAATGACAAATGTATGAGGAGTGGGGTTTAATTTTGCACTTCTGCGTTGAGGCACTCAAAAATAACAGATTAAGTATTCCAGCCTCTGCTGCTATCCACTATGCTATATATATATATATATATATATATATATATATATATATATATATATATATATATATATATATATATATATGTTTTAATGGTTTGTCACTACTACTGTAGTAACCTACTGCTTGCAGCCTTGCACTCGAGTATATAGGTGTGCGTGTGTTAGTACATAGCGTGTGCAGCCTCTGCTGTTTTCTTACAGTCATTCCATTCTGTTTTGTAATGTTAATAGTCTTTTCCTTTTTATTTAATACTTAATGGCTACATAGCCACTGTTGTTTTTGTATGTTCAAATATTGTATAAAGAGTGTGTGTTGAAGTAAATGGGATTCATTGTTTTGTTTTTGTTTTTTGCCGTGGTTGCGAATTAGGGATCAAGAATTGTGGGAATGTCATGCTATCCACATCGACTACAATGTGTGAAAAACGCTGAACTGAACGAATCAGTTTACATATGATAAACATGAGCAGCGTTCACTCTCGCTGGATTTTTTAATCCTCGTAACGGCCATTATTTGAAATACCATTAGTGAGCGAAAATGTGTGTGTGTGTGTGTGTGTACAGTGCATCCGGAGAGTATTCACAGCGCTTCACTTTTTCCACATTTTGTTATGTTACAGCCTTATTCCAAAATGGATTAAAGTCATTTCTTTCCTCAAATTCTACACACAATAACCCATAATGACAAAGTGAAAAAAGATTTTGGGAAATTTTTACAAATTTATTAAAAATAAAAAACGAAAAAACCACATGTACATAAGTATTCACAGCCTTTACCATGACACTCAAAATTGAGCTCAGGTGCATCCTATATCCACTGATCATCCTTGAGATGCTTCTACAACTTGATGGAGTCCACCTCTGGTCAATTCAGTGGATTGGACATGATTTGGAAAGGCACACACCGTCTATATAAGGTCCCACAGTTGACAGTGCATGTCAGAGCACAAACCAAGCCATGAAGTCCAAGGAATTGTCTGTAGACCTCCGAGACAGGATTGTATCGAGGCACAGATCTGGGGAAGGGTACAGAAAAATGTCTGCAGCATTGAAGGTCCCAATGACCACAGTGGCCTCTATCATCCGTAAATGGAAGAAGTTTGGAACCACCAGGACTCTGAGCGATCGGCGGAGAAGGGCCTTAGTCAGGGAGGTGACCAAGAACCCAATGGTCACTCTGACAGAGCTCCAGCGTTGCACTGTGAAGAGAGGAGAACCTTCCAGAAGGACAACCATCTCTGCAGCACTCCACCAATCAGGCCTGTATGGTAGAGTGGCCAGACAGAAGCCACTCCTCAGTAAAAGGCACATGACAGCCCGCCTGGAGTTTGCCAAAAGGCACCTGAAGGACTCTCAGACCATGAGAAACAAAATTCTCTGGTCTGATGAAACAAAGATTGAACTCTTTGGCCTGAATGCCAGGCGTCATGTCTGGAGGAAACCAGGCACCGCTCATCACCTGGCCAATACCATCCCTACAGTGAAGCATGGTGGTGGCAGCATCATGCTGTGGGGATGTTTTTCAGTGGCAGGAACTGGGAGACTAGTCAGGATCAAGGGAAAGATGAATGCAGCAATGTACAGAGACATCCTTGATGAAAACCTGCTCCAGAGTGCTCTGGACCTCAGACTGGGGCGAAGGTTCATCTTCCAACAGGACAATGACCCTAAGCACACAGCCAAGATAACAAAGGAGTGGCTTCGGGACAACTCTGTGAATGTCCTTGAGTGTCCCAGCCAGAGCCCAGACTTGAACCCGATTGATCATCTCTGGAGAGATCTGAAAATGGCTATGCACCGACGCTCCCCATCCAACCTGATGGAGCTTGAGAGGTCCTGCAAAGAAGAATGGGTGAAACTGCCCAAAAATAGGTGTGCCAAGCTTGTAGCATCATACTCCAAAAGACTTAAGGCTGTAATTGCTGCCAAAGGTGCTTCAACAAAGTATTGAGCAAAGGCTGTGAATACTTATGCACATGTTTTGCTCATATTTTTGTTCTTTATTTTTAATAAGTTTGCAAAAATTTTAAACAAACCTTTTTCACTTTGTTATTATGGGTTATTGTATGTAGAATTTTGAGGAAAAAAATGAATTTAATCCATTTTGGAATAAGGCTGTAACATAACAAAATGTGGAAAAAGTGAAGCGCTGTGAATACTTTCCGGATGCACTGTGTGTGTGTGTGCTCCCAGACTTCTCAGACTGGAGCACACACAGGCCCCGGGGCTCCGCCCCCACTCACTCGCTCAGATTGACACACACAGTGAGATCAGAGGAGCGTTAACATGAAGCAGCCGGTAAGTAACTTTGTTGAAGAACAGTGGAAACAAACAGTGGAAATACAGAGTTTCTCTCTGGTCCGGGGCTGCTCAATGATCAGAAGCTTGGTTTGTACAGTGCTGGAGTTTCTGTGTCCTCCTCCACTCTGACCTGCTCTCACTTTAACTAATAAACACCAACACACATCACAAGTTATTAGGCCCTGATCAGTACATGAAGTAACTTAGTGTTTGTTTGATTCGCTCCAGAGTTTATGTGGCTGCATTTAAACATTATGAAAAATGAGTCGTCAGCATTTTGTGTGTGCTCAGGACAATAGGAGACGTGTCGCACAGTCAGGACTCAGTGTTAAAGTGACCGGAGGATCCAGATACATGATCAGACACCATCGATTGTGAACTAGTTCATTTTCATTTGTATGAACTGAAGTTTGAACTAGTTTTTGTTAAGTGTGAGCTGGCACAACACTCTCTCTCTCTCTCTCTCTCTCTCTTTCTCTCTCTCTCTCTCTCTCTCTCTATATATATATATATATATATATATATAATGTATGAATAGTTATAGATAGATAGATAGATAGATATTGATATTTAGAGATATCCGCTCCACAGTGTTCTTGAATTATTAAAGAAAAAAATTTCATTTGTAAATTGTATAGTTTTTTGTAAATTCACATTTTATTTAGATTTTAATGTATTATTAGCTGTAGTATTATTGTATCTATATTTACTGTGCTTCTTTTGTATTGCTACTAAACTTTTTTTTGTTATTGGAGTTTCCCTGAAAAAGCTTTTCACTCATTTGAGCTGTATAAATAGTGTGACACGTTCTGACAATAAACATCTTGAATTTAAGATCTAGATATAAACTAGAATAGGAGAGTGCTTACCTCCGTGAAGTCCAATCAAATCCAATCAAGCTGCATCAGATTGTACACACTCATAGATATAGGTCCCATAAACATGCCAGATTTTTTTCATCAAGGTCCATGCATTATTCCCTGGGTAATTGATAAAAAAATAAATAAAGGTCCTATCTCATAATGTTATAGAAAGTGAAAAAAATGTCCTCGAGCCGCCCCTGATCTAAATCGGCACCAAAGTTTAATGGGTTCTGCCGTGACACATTCCATATTCTTCCGCCAAGTTTTGTGGTAATGTGTCCAGTACTGTTTGTGTAATGCTGCTAAATACCAGACACACACACTAAACCTAACCCAAACTCCAATGAAATAAAAATGCGATTTTTAGTCATAACACTGGGTCAAAATATATACTACAATACTACAAGCACGATACAACGTGATAGCAGAACGTTAGACCAGTTAACATCCTCGCCTTTCAAACTCCAAGACGCTGTTTAGTAGTGAAGGCTTTCTGTCAAAAATCTGTCCAAGCCCAACTGAAACAACCACAAAGACCATGCTGAGGAAGTAAACGCCCACACTGAACATAGCAGATTCCATTCCTCACAATTTATGTAATTTATCTGGTGTACTTCCACTGCTTCTGTTCAGTGTCAGTTTAGGAAGTTATGTCTTCTGTGTGAAACATGAGTTGAAAATGCTCATGTGGAATCTGAACGTAGGACAGAACTTTATGTTTCATGACTGGAGAGTCTTCTCTGTAATTCACTGTTTACTCACTTCATACTTTGTATAGTGAATTACTATTCATGGTACTTTGATTTTCTACTGTCAAAGTGTACTCCAAGAGGGTATTTATCTGTCTGTGTCTGTTTCTTGTGTTTATACCTTTAATAAGCAGGCATATTGCTCTTTAGGTTCAAGTTAATAAATGTCTACAGCATGTACATCTTTTTCAGTGCTTTGTTGGTTTCTCTGCGGGAAATCGACCCTATACTGTTCACTGTATATGGAGAGTTTTAAGAAATATGAGCTGTGATCGCTTCATAGTGTACAGAGAAGTCTGTAGGATTTTATTTATAGTAATTGTATTAGTGGAAGTTTTTCTCGTTGGCCCCAGAAGCTTTATGTATATGATGTGATTAGGTTTAGTCTATAAGCTCTGAACGAGACACGCTTGTGTCGAAATGAGAGCTTAGAGTCTGTGCTGAAAAGTGCCCCTACCTCTCTGCAGGTTTTTATGCTAGTTCCCTGTCTGCAGTTTCTTATTACAGTTATTACACCATCGTTCTCTGATAAGGTCCAGAACAGACGAGCTGCCGCATGTTTCATCGTTGTGTTTTTGAGTGTGACTGAGAACAGTGTCACACATGGGATGAAAATATATGACCTCACTCCTCCTCTGTATTTGAGGGTCACTCATAGACGGATGAAGACGTAAAGAGAGTTTGTTGTGAGGATAGCCGACACCGGTGTCGATGGGGTGTCAACAAAACCATGTGATCTCTGCAGCGGAGTTATTACGTGATGCACAGCCTCTGTATATTTTGATGCAGAATAATAAGCAGAAAAACTAAGTAAACATACCTTAGTTAAGTAGATACATAGTCTATCAGTGTCTTTCAAAATAATATAATTAAATATAATAAAAGGATAGTGCTGCGGAGAATGTGTGCTATCCGCGGCCGCAAACCGGCTAGCGCTGCGGTGTTGTTGCTTCAGGATGGTCGCGATCTTTACAACGAACTCACTAGAGGTAAGTAACCTTGAAACTACACAACAACAAAACCTATTGCTTTATCTATTATCATAATCATATGCTTACATGCCTCAAGTGGTTTTTAATATGTAATTGTTATAAAAGTTACCATTTATTTAACACGTGTAATGAACAGATTGAAGCAAATTAACTACACTACTACAGAGTCGTGTGTTTGGTTGTGACTTGATTTTAATTTTAATAAGTTAATAAGTTAATATCAATACGCTACATGTGTAAGTTGCATGTGATAGTAACTATATGATTCACAAATGTTCTGATACAGGCTGGTATAACCACCATTACTATTGCCACCTTGTTTATTTAGCCTGTTATGGAATTTACAGTGAATTGACTCCTTCTTGGAGCCAGCCTCAAGTGGCCACCCAGTGAACTGCAGCTTTTTGCACTTCCGTATTGGCCTCATCGCTCAGCCCGGGATGTTGCCCCTTGGGGTCACTCTAACCAGAGAAACACGCACAAACAAACAACTCTAACCATTGATCATGGTCTTGTATTTCAGTTATATACGTATTATTCTCTCGATTGCACTTCTGAAGGCCCTGGGAGAGGGATCCCTCACTTGAGACACTCTTTGAGATTTTTTCCCTGTCAAAAAGTAGTTTTTTGTAGTTTTTCCTCACTCTATCAAGAGTTAAGGGCAGAGGGTGTTGCACTTTGATTGATTGATTCTGAGGCCGTGTGAAGAAGAGTGTGATGTCTCTCCCCAAGGAGGTACAGGTAAGGCAAGAGGATAACGATGTATCTAACCAGGAACGAGCCCCCCTCTGCTTCTTCATTGTGGTGTTTTCTTCTCTAATCACAGTGGACGGTCAATAGTCGGGGTCACATGTGTTAACAAGGTGAACAATGTAAATCACAGACACAACACTCAATACAGATGAGTGAGGGTCAGAGCCTTTGATTACTGGCAACAATTGAACCACATGGCTTTGCCGGTTTACTTTGTCACCCATTAAATCATTGATCAGATGGTTGGCCAGGGTGATGCTATTGCACTTGTCATTAACCTTAAATGAGTCTTGTGTGTGGTTTAATGCCACTGTTGCTTTTATAGTACAACAACATGAATGTGATCAAATCTATATAGAAGAACAGAATCCCTTCATTTACAGTATTTAAACCTAATTCAATTGTGTTGTGTCTTTAAATACACTTTGTCTTTTAGGAAACCTGGTCAAAATGACAGCATGAGATACGTTTATTATCATTTATTTACAACAAACACAAAGCATGAGAAAACAGAGCCCGAGAGACAAGAGGGCTACAACTTAACTGAATAAAACTGTTACATCCTTCATGAAACATTTTTTGCCTGTGATGTTTGACTGTCTGATATGACAGAGTTTCAGATTAAGCTCATATATTCTGAGCCACAGAAGTTATAGCCTGATTATGCAGCATAGGGACACTAAAGATTATCCATCCAGATGATGTGGTTATAGACCAGCTCGTATAGCTGTTCCCAACAGCTATCAGATCAGAACAGCTTACACGTCTCAAGGCAAATAGGAGTAATAGGTCTGACGCCTGGTAGTATAGAGTGTCACCATTATCAAACACAGAATACGTTTTTCTCGTGCTGCAGAGGGAACGTATTTCATAAAACAGATATAAATGCCTTATCAGTGATATCAGTGTGGCTATGTAAAGATCATTTGTTATCCAACTATATTTTTTAAGATTTGCAAACAGCGAATTTTCCTAATACAGTTTCTTTTCACAAGTTTTACATTGAATCTTTTGTGCATAAGGTGCATTCTTTCTGGACAAAGTCTTGACCGATCTTGATGAAAGACAAACGGGTACATTAGGGCAACTGATATCTTTAAGTGTGTAGAATTGGTGCCATTTCATTGAATCTAAAGAACTGTTGGGCCTTGGTGGAGGTATGCGTTCTGCTGAGTGTAATTCCAGTTTGTCTCTGTCCAAATGAATCTTTTCTGGCTGTATGATCATTCCAAAATTGTTTAACAAGACAAAACAAAAAAACAAACTGGTGCCAACATCATGTGGTGTGTCTCTTGAGATCTTTAGAACATGTAAAAAAAACCACCTTGCAATTAACTGAGATGAAAACAATGTTTTCTTATCATGGAGAGGTGATGACATATTTGATAAGACGTACTGTTGCTATGACAAAACTGTGTTCTGATCTAAAAGCAGACTGAATATTACCAAGAACACTGTGTTATGTCAAAAGTGTTAATCAGTGATTCAAGTACTTAGACAGATAATTGTGAGATGGGACTGTAATTAGTGATCTCTGAGGGGACACCTCCTCCTTAACTAATTGCCAAATGAAGCTTTCCAGAGCACACGTGAAGGGTGTTCTTCATATTTGGTTTATTAAAACGTGACACCTCTGTTATAATTCGTGACAAACTTGTGCCTGACTTGATGTTGAAGTTATGTACAATGACATAGCATTGCTCTAAAATACCGACATCACTCTTCCTGCTATGAGGACCACAGCTCAGCTATAGATGAATCTTCCTCTCCTCCAGAAGTGCCAGACCTTCACTGGGAGTTTTCTAAAGAAACCCTTCCTCGCTTTAAAACGCTGTGACGTCGCCACTGACCCAGTTCTTGCAACGAACCAGAGAGGAGCCTCACGCGCTGCTGTATCTGCATATTTAACAGGAGAGAGCAGGGAAGAGGGGAAAGAAACTCAATGCCCCCTCTCCAAGCTTATAGATGTACTTATATATGACACTGAATTGTTGACCAACATAGATTCGAGCTGAAGATTAACCTCATGAGTCCTCTAGGTGCCCTCTTCTTTTTTGTGTGTCCAGCCTGGGACTGTGTGATTGTGTGTGTGTCAAAATGCATTAAGAGTCTTACTTTATTGCTCTGTGAATGTTCCATTTGCACACATGCACATAACAGTTAATGTGTGCATGCATTTTGATTTGAGAGTATGAGAAAGTCATGCTCTTGCTCGCACTTGTGTGCATCAGAGTTTCTATTTGAGAAAACAACCAAGTGACAGCAACCAGCCGAGTCTGAGAAAGACTGTGATTCTGTTTGACGTGCTGAAATCCAGCTTCATCCTCAGCTGTCTGAGAGCAGCAGACACAGATATGGACAGAGAGGAAAGATAAGTAGAGCGTAAATGTTCCTTTAACACATCATATATTCTGGGCTATCGCTCCGGCGTTTCATCCCCCTCTATCTCCTCCATCTCGACAGACAGCGTACACCAAGTCCTGGGAGGGAAGCGACATGAAGCTCTCAGACATGTTGAGCAAATTAAGCACAGTTACAGATTAAATGTTATTGGTGCTATCAGAGCAAGGGATGTAATGATCCGAAAACTTAAGTAGTTGATTGGTATAGCATGAAATTTCCACGATTCTCGACACCCAATTCGATACCCCGGCAAAAAACATTTACTTTTAAACGCACCCAACTTTGAACATACAAAAAACTACAGTGGCTATGTAGCCCTCAAGTAATAAATAAAAATAAAAGACTATTAACATATAAAACAGAACAGTGGCATAAAGGAAAATTATGAGATTTCCGTTTTCAGGTAAAGCACAATGACTGTGAGACACAAACACATACACACACACACACCCACATACTTGTGAGCAAGGCTGACATGAAAACATTTTGTCATTAAGATCATTCTTGACCTTGAGAACAGTATATAAATGCCAACTTCTGATATTTATCTGTGAATGAAAGTGGCTCAAATGTCAAGTCTTCAAATATTAATATTTAAGGAACTATACTTGCTACGTTTGACACTACTCTCATCTCTGTTGACTAAAGCAACAGCCAGTGGCCAATTTGCCTAGCATAAAGATGGTGAAAAAGCTTTATTTATTTAACATCAAGTAAAACAAAATGTAATAACATGATTGGGTTTTTTAAGGGACTCTAACTGTGTCCATCAGGGGCCGCCTCCTTTGGAGAACGCATGGCCAACAAAGGAGCTGCTATGTAGACCAGGAAGGTCAAAATTAAATGAGATGGTCTGGGCTACAGGGGATTTCCGTGAACATCTACTACATCTAACTCTACTGTCACCTAGCAGCAGAGATGATCAAGCATCATGCAAATCTTTGCTTGCCGGCACGTCAGAGAATAAATCCTGGGTTAGGTTGGCCTGAGAAGGATCCAACCATTGGAGCCTTCATTGTCTGGGATGGAAGGAAGCATTTGTCGGCTGCATTTGGAGGAGCCTTCGAAATGGGAGAGTTTAGTCACATCGCTGCGACGCAATCAGTCTTCAAATGCAGCTTCCGAAGGAGACACTCCTGGTCACTTCCTGGTCACTTGTCACCATAAGGTGGCCAGTCAATCAGCAAAGGAAGTGACCGTTACAGGCCAGGAAATAGTCAACATACTTCCCAGGAAGCCTGTCATCATTACATTTGTTTTTTTATTTGCACAAATTAATCACACAAGATACAGCATGTTAATTTACAGGTGCAGGAGTGAGAAGTCTGAAAGAGCCAGATATTCCAGGCTTTATGTTAAGCTCAGCTAACTTGCTGCAGCTTTGCATATAAATGATACAAACATGAGAGTTGTATTACTGTTTCGTTGACTTAAAGCACCACTTTTAACATAAAAGTCAAACTGCACATAGTCTGGACAAGAAAAAACTTAATAGACAACATTGGCTGGCGGTGAAAAGGAACCAGTCACAGAATAAAGTGGGAAGGTCATCAGCCAGGAATCAATGGACAGATAGAGGAAAGATAAAGAAGGGACATCCACCTACCTTGTCAAAAACAATATTTGAACCAAGGCAACGGTTAATATCTCAGCGCAAAAAAAACTTGATGAAATGTGTTGTGGCTGAAAGCTTTGAAAATACTAGTTAACAGACCATGAGTTGTTTTTTGTTCTCCCCGAAAATTATCGTAAGTTGTACACTCCCCCAAACTGTTGAATAGAAAAATGGAAGGAACCTGCATCACATCAAAACGGACTGGGACATATTGAACTTCTCATTAAAGATCAATTTTGCTGTGATGTATCAATCAAACCCTCACACGGAGTAGTTTAATAGCTCAGCAAAAATGTCTATAAAATCCAGGTCTGTCATTTGTCCTGAGACATACAGTACCTGTCTCTTCTCTAACCTGACTCCATTCTTTCTGGTGAGATAACCACACTTGACAGCCCGAATGACGGTCGACTGAGCAAGTCAACAATGTGTCTTGCGATGGCCTCCAACAAATATCACCCCCCCCCCCCCCTGCATGTGTTGTACCAACTTAAACAGAACTTCATCACTCTTCCTGTGCAGGTCTGTATCTTATCACAGGCAGTCCATCAGTTTGTGATCTATGGTGCACCATAACTTTCAAATGTGGGTCACATATGGGCCTAAGTGGGTGTGAAAGAGAATGTTAATCAGTTGAATGCTTTTGTCTACTTCCGAGGGTGGAGTTGCACGTGTGTGTGTGCGCATATGGATGTGGCTGTCTATGTATGCATATGCTGCCATATGTTGCCATGCACAGCGGGGGGGGGCATGTCAGGACATCCTACTCCAACAGCTGGAGGAGACCAACTGTGAGGCAGACACAGGGGTGGAATGCAGTTAATCATCACACACAGTAACAACCGGACTGAACTATTTTGCAGAAATCCAGTGTGGTGAACCAAGACGTCCTCTTCAATCACTACTGACCAAAGTCATTCTTTTAGAGGACGCTGTGTGAGCTTACTGTAAGTGCAACTCGAGGAGACAACGCCAGAGGAAAAGAAAAAGCCTGGAAGAGCTCCAGGATTGTCATTGTACAGTTTCTGGGCCGCACTGCAAGTATTTGTGTTTCTCATTTGAGTCTGGTTTGCGGCGGGGATTGAATCAGATGGGAAATAGTGGATACCCCCCACGCCTCTGCACTTGTCTCGTAAATCCAGCATCCCCCTATCATTCCCCTTCTCTTAAAGCGTTCCCATTGGTGACATTCAGTCTCCTCATCCCTTGTGGGTGTGCTGCCCGCTCATTATTATTTTCTCCTCTTTGCTTTGTTTCACAACTCCCCCCCCCTCATTCTATCACAGTGTCGCTCTCATCCTCAACACACTTGCCTTTCACATCTCTGCAGCACAGAAGAGTTTTTTCTCTTCCACTTCCCTGGAGTTCCCCTCCACTTGGCTGTCTAAGGCTGACAAAACACTTAAGATACTTTTAGAAATAATTAACACCCTGCTAAGCTCTCAGTAACAGAACTATAAGCGTATAGCTCAACGATCTCAAACATGCGTTTCGGCTACAGAAACTTCACACTTAAATATGATATTCAAGATTCAAGATTCAAGATTCCTTTATTGGTCCCACACATTATCAAACACGGTACAGCATGTATCTTGTGGGAACTGTTGGGGCAATCAATTTAAGATCTTGACCTTTTTATGATATGATTTGGCTGTTAAAATTTTACTGAACTGAATAACTTTTATTATAATTCATTCCTCATTTAGTCAATGGATTTTATGGATTTTCATTTTAATTGAAATTCAAAGTGACTTTAACGATGACATTTGACTGGTACTGCCAATTTAATTGATATATATATCTGTGAAAACTAGGGGCTGACATTGTTTGCCTTCACTCCATCTGTTATTATAGTGATCAGTAGGCTAAAACAACATGCTGTAATTTGAATCACAAACTAACAGATTGTTGAGGTAGCATTGAAAACATTTTTCTTTGCTTTTGCTTCAGGAAGGAAAGAAAGACAGCAATATCAGCATCCCTTCTGTTTATAATGTGAGACAAATACAACATTGAGTGTGCGAGTAACTTCTAAAATAACATTAAATTCACTGCTAACATTATCAAGATAGACTACTAGCTCCCACTATATGACTGAGAGCTACTTAGCCTAGCTTGTTAGCTGGCTATCATCAGTGCACCATGGAAGTTGACAGCTCTACTTGGCATTATTATTGTTTTTCAAGCTGCTGTCATTAACACATAATTCCACAATTGTTTTATGCAGGCTGTTGTGCAACTGCATGAAAAGAGAGGATTTAGTAAGTGGAATAAACTCACCCTTGCGAAATCTGTGCATAAAACAAAAACCTATGCAAGTAATGTAGAGCAAAGAAAAGCTTTTCTTTAGACAAACAATGGGGATTACAAGTTGATCAAAAATGTCTTTGAAGTTACCACATCCATCAGTGAAGTTGCTCAACTGACTGCAAATGCTGGTCCCATTATCAGTTAGCCACCGCTGTGAGAGACACCCACTAAGAGGATTGAACCTCAGACGCTGTTTGCAAAAACTTTCCCCGCGAACACTTTTATAGTCATTTTTAAAAATTAGCTGCGATATCATTATAGTTTACATTTCCTTTCGCAAAACGTCTGAAGAATTCAAAGCATGCAAGTATGAATGTTGTTTTACAAACATGGGCATTTCGGCCCACATAAATTTCTCTTAAATGTTCAACCATATATATACTTATTTAGTGTGTGTGTGTGTGTGTGTGTGGCGGGGGAGACGCCAACTCCTGATAATTACAGAGAAACAGCTAGTGGCTTTGTGCAGCTCTGCTTTGGTCATTCAGTCCAACACACCCGTGACGGGCAGTCGGGCCATTCAACAGGCGCTCAGAAGGCCTGCATTCATGCATGGCCCTTACAATTACACACACACATACACAGACATACACACACAAACATACACCATAGGCAAACACAGGGATGTACAGATACAATCTCAAAATAAGGAATGTATGGACCCAATTTTACCCTAATTCACCCAACATACTTACTCACACAGAAACTCGCTCTGCTCTTGTATAGATAGTCACTTAGATATAAACATGTCTGAAACAGGAGACACTGGTGATTCAATCAGCAAAGAGAAACACACGCGCGCACACACACATACACACTTTTCCACAGGCCCTCAAATGCAACCCTTTCCTTGTTTTGTCTGCAGTGTAGCTAAGTAGAATTTGCGCTAAAATAACTTCAAAGGCTCAGAAGAAGGGGCCACTCCGAGGAGTATGGGTAATTAGGACTGTGGAGCGAGAGCGAAAAAAGAGAGAGGGAGAAGATGAGTGAAATTGGGGAAAGGGAGAAGGATCCTCTCAGTCACAATAGATGAACGCGGCGAGGAGGGTGAAACTGTGAGCACTTCATGAAAACACTTGAATGCACACACACCCACACACACACACACACACACACACACACACACACACACACACACACACGCACACACACACACACAGATTTGTGGTGTGATACCACGAGACAGGAAATTTTGGTTGTGGAATTTACTCCCAGTTGTAAACATGACGTTGGATATATAGACACTTTAAACACACATACCACACAAAGCCAGTCAGGCAATCAAGTGGAGACTGTTGTAGACTAAAAGCAGACATTTCTACTTCTCTCTCTCTCTCTCTCCCTCACACACACGTAAAGTGCTCCTAATGGCGATGGTGCAGTGTGTTTTCAGCCAGTCCATGCAGCCGTCGCATGCACCTTGGCCATCAGCTATTTATAGCCCACAGACTCTTAACCTGTCCGGATTGTCCCTTATTGCCACCTGTACAAATACAGCCAGAATGCTAAATGCTAGGACTGGGCAACAACCGAAGAAGTATCGAAACCGACATTTATAACCTCTAATTGACTACATTTTGCTCATGTCGGTTATTACTTTCCCCAATGCATAAAATAATCGTTCATTAATCTTAATCAAGGTAAAAGTTAAAAAGAAATAAGTCATAGTCATCGCCCAGCCCTACTAAAAGCTATTATCAACTGAATTAAGCTCAGTGTTATTAAAATGCGTTTATGCCTTATTCTTTTACACAAAAATGAAGTCAGTGCCTCGCTGAACAATCAAATGAATCCAGAGGAAATGGGGGTGAAGCTTACGGAGTGTGCATGTGTGTGTGTTTGCTGCCTGTGTGTGATGAAGGAGAAAGTGGATGCAGAGAGAGGGGCGAGAGTGCCCTCTTTTGACTGCATAGTGAACACATTATTGTTTCAGACATACACTCCTGCACATGAGACAAGCAGGATGAGTGTTTAGGTAGTGTTTAGCGCGCAAGCACACACACACATACACACATACACACAACCACATTCAACTACCCAAAAAAAACAGCTACATCCAGACTGGAACATACTGGCACAGGAAGGATGGTGCACATGGAAGCAGATGCAGGCACCCGCGTATGTGAGTGTCTAAGTGTGTATTTGTGTGTATACGTCACCGTACTGAACCGTCAGCCGCTCTGCAGATCTCTGGATCCCTGCTGTGCTGCAGCTGCCCGAGTAACATGTGCTGGTTGATCCCTAAAGCCCCCTCAACTAAAATCACTTACCCTCACCCACCCAGCCACACACACACACAAACACACACACACACACACACACACACACACGTACACACACATATATTGTCCATCTGTGACTGTTCTTTAAATTGAATCTGTTGTACGTTACGGTGGCATCCATTAGTTTCCTGTTGGGATCAGAGGAGAGTTGAGGGAGTTTGATGGATGATGTCAGCTGCTGAGGACTCATAAATACATGTTTTGGTGTTTTGTGCCTGTAACGTTGACTGCAGTGACATCATGGTGGATGTTTAGCTCCTCCTCTTGTCCTGGGTCGGGGATTGAAGGATCTTTAAGCCAAATATTCCACTAAACAAATACTAATATGTGTGTTTTAGGTGTTTTATTTTCCAAGCTGTTTTTGATGGAGGATTTATTCATGTCAGTTCAGTTTGCTTTGATTGTCTCTTCCATTGCAGAACAGGATAGTGTATAACACAGGTGATGCTGATTCATAGATGCAGTAAACACACATGCTACTGATCAGTCAAACTGCTCGATTTCTGCTTGTGCAGTGGCCTTTTCATGACACACCCCCTCCCAGTGTGTGGAAACAACACTGCAGATGACTTATTTAATCAATAAACCCAATGCAAACATTTGTTGTGATCAATTACAGTTTCGCCTGCTGAGGTGAATTGGACATATGCTAACATTTTCCATTTCCTGATCAATTCAGTGTAGAGATGTCTGTATAAAAGTCTCCTTACATCTCAAACATATTGCAAATGCTGTGTGATATAGCACCAATGCTGTTTTCCCTTAGAGACTTGTGTTATATATCCTGAAAGAATAACAAATGTCTTCTGCTGTCAGCACAAGTTTATGTCTATGTTAGGCAAGGCGGTTGCTCTGATACTGAAGTATTCACTGTTAAGTGTGTAAAATGGAAGAAAAGGGACTTGAACCCTAAATACAGGCTTCAGATCAGAGTTTTTTTGCACAAGTGTAAGTTAAACGTGGTGCAGGTCCTGTGTAGGAAGCCTGAGAACAGAGTTCAGGTTTAGCCAAGTTAGTTTTCACATTTTTAAACATTTTAATTATTACCTGTACCTATATTGCTAATGATTATTTATTACTATCACATTTTTCGGTACTTTATTAATAATTTCTAATGATACATTCAGTTAAATTGATTTTATCTGGATATGGGTAAACAACGAAGGATGGATGGATGGATTGATCAATGAAACATGATTAGTTCATTCAAGCTTTGTCAAGTTTGTCCATTATGAGCCCAAGAGCATTTTGGCAACTGCTGCTAACATTAATGACAGTTTGCTGCAGATCTCATGCCGCATCCTGCATGCATCTACAGTCCCAACAATTTTATTTAAAAGGGGTATTTTAAATACATTCTTAGTCCATTTATTGAGGAATCTGAGTTTATTATTGGGGGCTTTTTAAAACCTGCTGGTACTTTGTGGAAAACTGAAGGGTTTCACCAATGTGGAAAGTATAGCAGCTCATTGTTGAACCGAAACCTAGCTCTGCAAGATCTTATTGGCATCTACATTGGCATTGCTTTCATCTACAGCTTCATTTTCTTGATAATAAGGTAAAACATGTCTGACCTCTTGTGTTGCATCGTAGTTTTCTCACAGTCATTGAGCTATACCTGATAACTGAAATCTCATAATTGTTCTACATACCTCAGTTCTGTTTTATATTGTTATTAGTCTTTTCTTTTTATTTATTATTAGAAGGCTACATAGCCACTGTTGATTTTTGTAAATCAAATATTTTTAATAAAGGAGTGTGTGTTGAAGTCAATGGGATTTATTGTTTTTTATTTTTGCCGTAGTGTCGAATTGGGTATTGAGAATCGTGGAAATGTCATAGTATGGACTACTAAAACTTTGGTATAGTGATGTCATCCCTACAAGCTAATGTTGCTTATCGTTTCAAGTAGGGCTGCCATGATGTCCAGAGCTGCAAATGACACCTGACACCTGATAAGTCACACACCACAAAAGTTTGTCAACTTCACATTGTAGAAATGTATATTTAGCTGCCATCACTATGACAAATTCATTCTTGACCGTTCACATATTCGTTAACTAAACAATATTTAGTCATCTACTTGTCTAATGCTATTGGCAGCACGTCTGTCTTACGTCTAATTGATTCTTTGACTCCCGACTGTGGAAATGTTCTTTTATCACTCTTCCAGATTCACAGACATCACCTGCACAAACAAACAGACAGATGGTGTCATCTGGGTGACAAGATGACAGTGAGACGGTGAGTCTGGCTCCGGGCGGGGGGGGGTCTGCTGTCATATTCAGAACACACACCTGTTATGTAACACTAAAAACCTCGTACCCTCCAATGTGACATTCCTTATATTGCTAATTGGAGTGACAGCTACTGTGATCACTGACTTTGATGTTTGACAAGACAAAAGTAATTACAGATATCCAAACCTCCTGTTGTGACTGCTTTGTTGCTCTGATCCACGGAGCAGCTCTTTTTTTTTTTTTACATTCCTTAAACTGCTATGCACTGCAGATGTGAGTTTTCGCCCAACCATGGCGGTGATAAGCTCTCTGAGCTTGTCATGGCTGTGCCCTGGGTTGGAGTTTGTCTTCTGTGAAATATCCAAACGTCATTTTTCAACCCCTTCCTCCCCATATCCTCTTCCTCTGTCATCCCCTCCTCCCTGTATTCCTTTCCGTGTCTCACCGTCACTTTCTTTCTCTTCTCTCCTTGCTTCTCTCTGCCATTCTCTCTCGTTCTCTTTGATGTTAGTGCAGCGCTGACACAGACCCGCTCCAGAATAAACTCCCCTTGAATGTCAATGGTGTTCCTAGACTGTGGTGGTGTCTGTGTCTGCTTGCATGTGTTTTAGTGTGGATGGGTACATTCCCAGTACATGCACATGTTTATGTTTGCAAGAACAAGAAAGTTGTTGGTTTCCTGCCACATCAACACTGAGAAAAAAGGGTCTTTAATTGTTTTCATTTTCCTCTAGTCATTTATATTTTACAACTTAAAGCCCCTATTTAACAAATACCATGCTATAGCATCTTTAAAGTGGCTATAATGTAAACCAACAATGGATAGATATATGCATATAGCAGCTATAGAGTTAGTTATTTTTCTCAGTAGTTGGTGGAGACCAAAACAGAAGAAAAACGATTTGTTGCTCAATGTCTGCTCTCTTTACTATACTTAACAGATTTGGTCAAATGTATTTGGCGGAAATATTATGACGTCTCCTCCAAATCCATTTCAAGTTTTATGTTGTGTTTACAGCAGAGAAAACATATAATAACGTTTGTTGTTTTACATTGTCAAGTGTTTGCAAAAAGAGTTTTAACGTCTTATTTTTGCAGCACTTTCCTCACAGGATCATAACCTTTAAGTCGCTGAGTAAATGAGGTGGAAAAACTGACTCTTGATAATCAGGCGAGCACACTAAAATCAATGTGACTGTTTATGTTTTGGCGAAGCTGTGCTGGTGGAGTTGAGTCTTCGTCGTGTTCCCAGGTTTCTAGAAGGTGGAAAAAACACTGTGTTGTTGCTGCATCCAACTTTTCCTCCCCAGGCCTCCACTCAAGGGACCGGAGCAAAGTTTTAGTGAAAACACATATGCACTCTGAACACTCACACACTCACCGTACAGGACACCCACTTGGACATGAAGGTGAGATCTTCACTCACTGTCCATTTATCTTGTGTGAGAGACATTACACAGTCTCTGACCTAACATGTTATTCACAGTGCTGAAGTGTGACCAACATCTTTTTGAATCAAACATCGTTTTCCATTCCTTCATTTTTCTCCCAAAGCAGTTGTTTGTCTTTTATCCCCTGAACTCCTCTCCATCTTCTTTTCCTCACTTGAATCCCGACTGTCAGAACTTAAGTGTTGTGTCACAACATGATGAGTTCTGGAAAAAGTTATGTCTGATTTTGCCATTATCTCCGCGCCTCTTTCTTTTAATTTCCAAACAAACGATTGTCAGCCAGTGGCATGGTGCCACAACCAATGCCAGTCTTTGTAGCTCTTCCAGGTGGGTGATTTATGCATGGCGCCGAGCCTCTGTCACCTCCCTTCTGCCAGGCTTGGCCCCCGATGGGATATAAATCCTTCTCAGACACCATTACTGACTTCAGCGAATAAACTTTTTCTCTCCTTTTGTTTTCTTTTCCCCAAACTTGATGGATTCATTTTATCTTCCAGTTTTTCTCCAACTCTCGAAGCAGTGCAATAAATTCAATTTGAAAAAACACTGCAACTAATACTTTGATTGATTTTTAAATGTTGATCCAAAACATATTTCAGTTTTAAATTCACTGAAAGCTGAAGTTTATGGACAATTTAAACCATTCAATTTGACCATGCAATATATTCCATTCAAATTTAGATTTCCCACCTGACTTGGAAAATTCTCTGAATCTACACTTGAAACAGCTTTTACATCAGGGGTTAGGTTTATAGAAAATGCAAAATATGGTGATCAAAACTATGCTTGAATTACTATGTTATATAGTCGCTGAATTCAAACCATAAAACGTTCCAGAGAATAACTCTTTTACAATTTGAGACATCTCTAATTGTAAGTCTGTTAGTTTTTACTCTTTGCTTGTCAATCCATCTCAGTCAGTGCTTGCACAAAATACGAACAAACCTGATAGAATGTTGGTACGAGGAAGATGACGGCCAAAACCGAGGAAGAGCAGGGATAGAAAGACAGAAAAAGAGCAGCAGACGAGGATATGCTAATAGGTTCAAACTGGCCTGATCCCTCCAGTTTCAAGAGAGGGGTCAGCTGAAGACACACTCCGTTCCTAATTGTTCCCATGGTATGACTATTTAAGTGACACACATGCACACCCACACATGCACAAACACGCCTTGTCATGAAATAAAGATCATGGGTTGACTCTGTTTTGCTTTTGTTTTCATAGCCTGAGTGAGCAGTGTAATTTTAATGATATTTATGACCGTGCACACACACCTCTGTCCCCACATGCATGTATGAAGACATGCAAACTTACATACACATAGACATAGTACAGAGTAGTGTGCATGCTTGCACAGACACACTAAACCCTACACTCCGATAAAAACACACACTGCAGCCAATGCAATATGCATTTCAGCATAATAAATGGTGATGGCAAGTGGTGTTACTGCAGACAGGCTTTTAGAGAGAGAAAAAAGAAAGAAAAGGACGGACTAGAAAGGGGGGCAGAGGGTAGGAAAGTGTAAAAATCCTTTAACATTGCTAAAAAAGTAAAGAGATTAGGACAAAAAAGATGGAAATAATTTAGGCTGGAATGAAAAAGTAAAGCAAACTAGGAGGAGGTAATAGTGGGTTGAAAGAGAAGTAGAAGGGCTGTGGTTGGAGTTTCTCACTACAGAATAATAGATGGGTGTGTGTGTGTGTGTGTGTGTGTGTGTGTGTGTGTGTGTGTGTGTGTGTGTGTGTCTGTGTATCCCCCCCCTCACTGGGACCAGATGAAGTATTCCTCAGTGTCCGCGGCAATCGACCAGAGCAGCACAGCTCCAATGATGGATACCACCGCACTAATCGCTCCTCCGATGCCTTCTGTTTCTCTCACACATACTTCGCTTCACTCTCACTCCTTCATTTATCTCTCTCCTCCTTTCTCCTCTCTTATGCCGAATCCCTTCACTCACTCCCTCCCCCCTCTCCAACACTGCGGCACACAAACAGAAACAAATCACAGATTTAATGAAATTAAGTAGGGAGGGAGGCCTGTTGCAGGAGCGATAGTTTCACGTCTCCTGACAACTGCCGCAGTGGCGTGCACCTCAGCCACCTGACTGACTCCACAGCCTGAGATGACTCCTCAAAACAAAGTTCCTTGATGTAATCGACATTTCACACATGGGAAACCAGGCAATTTGCCCGTTGTGGAGGAAACATCTTTAAGGCAGTGTTTCCCAAAATGGAGAATGGGGAGCAGCAGGAGATCCAGAATCTTCACTATGTGAGTATTTTGAATATGAACACTTTTATTTATATATATAAGTTTTTGCATCCTTTTCAATTTGGAGACATTTTAATTAATTATTTATAGTTCAGGATTGGGTTCTGTGGATTTAGGGCACAGATTTTTGGTGTCTCTTTTTGGTAACTGAGATCTGTACTGAAACATATTCCCTGTTTACAGCCAACATAAACCGTACGTGCACTTGTCTAGTTAACATTACATTTAACTCCCGCGGTAACACACTCTCTACACGGTTCTGGCAGCACATAACGTATCCTGCAGTTAGCTAGTAGCTACCTCAAAATCGAGTCAACATGACAACAAAATGCCTGAAGCTAGACGGTGGGAAATGTTTCACTTGAAAGGATTCTGACAGCGGGACCTGCAGCAAATGTTTGAAATCAATTCTGAGAAAAGAGACAAACACCTAATCAAGCACCTGGCGACGATTGGATGTATTTGAAAAAGGGATTCTCTTGAGGAGCATGCTTCTGTATTAAGCACTGAATCTGGTATATTTCATGTTTAAATACTGCAGGTTTTATTTATTATGTGATTATGTTATTATAATTTGTTGAGTTTTGTACTGATATATAGTTTATTTTTTTTAATTAAGTATACTTCAAACTGTTAACAGTTCATGTGTTAAATTTCAACTACAGATTTGCCTGAGCAATAAATAAGCCGCTCATATTGCCAACCGTCTTTCCGTGCCCCTCTGGCAACATTTAGCAACCAGTACCGTTTTTAAAGTATCCGGTATCGGAAAAACCCAAATGAGACCCGTAGGAGTTCTGGGCTTCTGATTATGGTATTATTCATCTCAAGGGCTGCGCGGTACACCGGTGTCATCGTCGTAACCGCTGTGGTAGTGCATCACTTTTTGATTGTGTAAAAGCATCATCACCATGATAAATCAACATCCTAAATATATTAAAAAATAAAACATAAACGCTTTATAAGCCATTGCCTTCATGCAAGGTTCTGGCTGGCCTACCCCACTGCTAATAAATCCTAAAGCAAACACTAAATCATCCCACATGGAGCAAACATCCGTATTATGCAATAGAGAACAGCTCGGGTAATTTTTCAGAGAGAAAACTAAATGATCCCGACCTAAACCCCAAGCTTTTTTGTTTTTTTCTGAACCCGAATTAAAACCGATGCAGTTAATATAAGGTGCATTGAGTTTGTGTTACTCCCTGACGCGCATGGTTATTGCTTGTTTTCACTGATTACATGTGTAGTGTAAAAAAATCAATTCGATACCCGAGCCAATGTGACAGAACCTATGAATATGGGGAGGCAACCTGCTCCCGGGCCAAAACTAGCATGCAGATAACCAGTGCCAGTGGAGCCTTCCAAAACCACACCGCTGTCGCTCCAGGCATCGTTTATTGCTGCCATGCCATATATACAACAGTGTAAAACATTGAAAGACATCACTAGACGGGACAGGCTTCTTCTTTCAAAACTTTTAAATAAATTAATACCGTGATACTAGGGCTGTGCCACATCATACCGTCCATGATAATACCGGTATAAATTTTTACGTGATAAAAAAGTGTCATATCGCAATATTAATGATATAGCGACGCAATGACGTATGACACATTTACGTTCCTGAGCGCGCACAACAATGTCACAAGCCCAAACGTGCCTGAAAGCGAGAGCAGCGTATCAGCCTCCGATAACGATTTCCCCAAAAAGGAGCTACTTCAATAGTGTGGAAAAAATATACAAGAAACTGTTACGGCTAGAGGTGGAAACACAACAAACTTGTTTCACCACTTCAAGCGAAAACACACCGTTGAGTACAACCAGGCTATGAAGGCACGTGAGCAGGAGACACGAGCAGCTGTTGATGTGCGGCCCAAAAGCAAACAAACGACTCAGCCGAGCATCGCTGGGGCATCGCTAGTGGCTCTCCATATGACAAGAGCAAACAGTGGATGTAGAGTACTTATGCGGTTAAATATCCTTGCCTGCGATGTATGTAGCATGCCGCAACAAACTAGCAGCTACACTATCGTCGGTGGTGGCTATTTTTATGAGAAATGTCTGTCACTTATCTACCAAAAATCAAGTAAGAACTAATCCAAAAATCATAATCCTCTCTATTATAACCCCCACGTCTTTTCATAATAGCAGGCAGACCCAAAACAATTATTGTCATCGGTCATATTTCCATGGGTAATAATTCCTGCCTTTAGTTAATAAAAATGTCCCTTTCATTTTCGTAAAATATGTGTGATTGATTGTATTGATGTGCTTTCATTTTTCTTTTGCACAGATTAGGTTATCATAAATAATAGATTGTTAATTCAACCTGTTTTAAACCTGATGATGGAAAGTGCAGCCACGACTGTGGGAGGAATCTGTGATAAGAATATCTTAAAAATGTGTGCACCTATAGCTTTATGACAATCTGATCTGCTAAAAGATCTAAAAAGATCCTCTGGTCACACTACTGTGTGTGTGTCTGTGTGTGTGTGTGTGAGAGAGAGAGAGAGAGAGAGAGACTAACTATCTTTCTTTATCTTCAGAGAGGAGTGTGAAGGACCCCAGGATTGAGCAAACAGTGCGAGTTGGAAAAAAGATTGTGGCTGCCTTGCTCACCGCTGGAAGCGGCAGCGAGCGCTCCGGGATGCTCAAATGGAAATAGGCATACCTCAGCACAAACTGGTCCCATAAGACAAAAGATGATCCAGCGGCGGTTAGAACAAGAAAAGGCCGTCACACAGGTCTTGTCTGCTAACAGGTCAACCAGAAACCTGTCGCTAACGATACAAGAAGGAAAAGAGGGATGGACAATGCCCTTAATTTTGTTTACACTAATAAATGCTGCTGCCTGCAAGCTGCAATCACAGATAAAACGTTTTTAATTTTTTTTTCTATATCGTCATAAATATCGTTATCGAAAATTTCCTTGAAATATCGCAATATAATTTTGAGCCCATAACGTGCTACATGCAGCTACGTGATCCCCTACGTGATACTATACAGTAACCTTCCAAAAAGTAAAAAACACTGTGAAACTAATTTTAGGTCATTTCACCCCCACATACCACATTAAATAAATTTGTATACCTTGCCAACATTGCCTAGTTGACAAATAAATGTTTTACTTTGACATAGTATATAAACATACTGGACACAAAAACGCACAACGCACATCACAGGATTTGATCACAGAAGCCTGAGTGCACACTCCAGAGGATTAGTCTGGATTAATTAAATGTTAGTTCAAATTTGTTCAAGCTTGATTTTCCAAATAAAAATCCAGCACAACACGTACAGGTCAGTGTTTTACCCCTATCAGATGGATTATGTAGCAGTGGAGGTAAAGCACACCTGAGGGGAAAAAATTGCACGCACCCAACAAATCGCCCCCCCCCCCAAAAATTTTTTTTAAATGATTATGAAACACCATTCAGAACAAACAGTCATTTTTATTAAGACATGGAACAATGTCAATACAATTAGAGAAATATAAAATTAGAGAAATGTAATTATTCACCATCAAAACTACCACCGCCGCTAAATGCATGCAGGGGAAACACTGCAGGTTTCCTGTGTGACAGTCTGAAGAAGCACACACTCATCTACCGAGTCCATACACAGAACAGCAGTGATAAATATAGTTCCATTGCAATGTAAACCCTGAATTTGTGAATTCTGTGTGAATTCTGTGAATGCCCCTGTACCAAAACAGACATGAGCATAGCTTTAAAGTCCGTTTTCCCCGCTGAGTTCTGCTGCAGTTTATGTGGAAAAGGCAAAAACAACAGAGGAAAAAATGAACATCGCAAGAGTGAGGTTACCCTCAGGTGAGCTACTGCACTGACTGAACTGTATTATAAAAAGAAACACCCACTGATTTGTTTTACAGATTGTTTACCATTATCCGTCTGTTTTCTGCTGTATTTTCTGCTGCTACGCGATGTCAGTCATTACAATTCCATTCATGAGTTCAACACAAACAGTGACTGGAGAAGTGGAGAAACGATTACCATCACTGAACTTCTTCCACCGCATGATTTCACCTCCCGACTGTCAGCTCCAACTGGAATAGTCTTTCCAGCCAAATCATTAATAAAATATGTCTTGCAATTAATCACAAAAAGTAACGTGTTTCTGCCTTGAAGATGATTTTTTCAAACACATTTTTACTTCTACATCAAATTCGGAATTCCCCCTCAGATTTCTAATTGTGTTCTTTGAGATGTCATCTGATCAAATGGGAATCTGTGGTTCTGATGCTGGCAGTCCTTGATGTGGAAATATGTAAGAACCATTGGTGTCAGTCTCCAACCAGTATGAAGCTTTAAACGGATCATGTAAGTGACCTTTCAGAAATGATACGTCGGGGTGTTCTTGTATGTGCTCTGTATCCTAAGTGTGTCCTTATAGCACAAAGGCCCATAGTTCCTGCAGGACCCCTGGGTGAGAAGTGGACGTGCATGCTGACAGGGGAGAGATGGGAGGTAGGCTGCAGGAGTGGAGCAGGACAGCGGGTGGCATGGCAGAGGGTCTCTTCTGATCTCCCATAATCCCCCACTTATTTTGGAGCCACTCAAAAGCTCTCTCACTTGAACAAATACACACTTTTCTGACTAGCCTCGCTTCCCCCGCTCCCCTCCTGTTTGTCTCTCGTTTTCTCCTGACTCCCTCATCCCTCTATCCTGAAACCCCATAGAGGGCCTGTCACCGGCACTGTTTTCCTTCTTTCATTTTTCAGCCTCCTCTGTTTGTTTTCCAAAATAAAAGGCTCATTGAGCAGCGCAGTAAGTGTGTGTATGTGTGTGCGTGTGGTTGTTTTTGCTCGTGCCAGTGGAACCTTAATGACCTGAGTTCCTCTTTGCCCAGCTGTCTCCACTCTGCATCAGCATTTAATCTGCACAAAAGCTACAGGACCCCCCCATCCAAAGGGTCGCACCACACACACACACCTTGCTCACCAGGTAATTATGAACCAAGGGAGAGAACAAGAGAACAGTCATCCTTTCCTCTCTCCCTCCTCCCTGTCTTTACCTCCCTGCTTCCCCAAGTCTATTCCCAAGGTTGGACACACTAGCAGTAAGTGTGTGTGTGGGTTTTTAAAGCAAACTTTGTGAATTATGAGGAGTAGGGGAGGCTGCAGTGCAACTTAAAGAGCTGAGTTAGCAAATGGGAGACAATGCACCTCAGGGAGATGGCAGGGAGAGAAATGAAGGCCTGGAGATCAAATCAAGACCTGGAGAATCTCATTGGCAGAGCGGAGGAGGTGCACCGTACAGGGTGAGACACAATAGAGAAACAAGTCATGTGGAGGTAGAGGAAAAACTACTTTGGTGATATCTCTTGTCCGCTACACATTGTTCTGGGGTGTTTTTTATAAAGAGGACGTGTGGTGTTGGTTTTATCGTGCACTGTGAGGAACTCTAGCCGGCAAAGACAACAGCCCCGGTCGCTGGGAACTGAGATGTAGAATATAAAGTGTTGGAGTGTTATTTTATTTTGATAGTCTGCTGTTAAATTTGACAGTGTATCAAAGCTGTCGAAGTTTAGAAATGACTTTAATATTCCAACAGACATATATATATTACACTATGGAGTTTTTGTACAATAATCACACTAAAATGAGGACCTCTACTGTCCCATATTAATCAGGAACATTTTGTTCAGTAAAATCATGGGGAACACACCTACTCTCTTTACAAATATTAGAAATAAGATTGACAGCACTTTTATGCCTATGCGTGAAATATGAAGCTAAAATCAACAACATTTGTCTTAACTGTGTCTGGCCAAGAAATGTGTCTGGCACATAAACATAAAACCACAACTTGTCATTTCTAACATATTGTTTATTTGATTTGATTTTGCTTAATTTTTCATGTTCAGATATGAAACTGCTATACATCTTGGAAAAAGTGTAGTTTCCAAAATGTAGAACTATTTAATTGTAGGCATGCAAAAACAAATAAGCTGCAAACTTCAAGCATACCTACGCCAGTAGGTGGCGATATAAAGTCTACATACCAGAGTATTGTGAGCATGCTCAGTGAGCTTATTCTCCTTTGATTGTACAAAACCAAAGCCCACAGTGATGTGATAAACACAACAGTGGACAAGTGTGAAGTTAGCTGTAACGTCATCGTGTACCAAACTTTCCATTTAACATGAACACACAAACACACAGTAACACACAGAAAAAATGCTGCTTGTGTGCGCACGAGGGAACAGGAAAATATCCCCATTAGAGTGGACAGGGAATTAAAGTTTGATATAAATCTGATATAGGAGTATAATACAGTACGTCTGCAGCGTTTAGGAGAAACAGGCAGTGAGCCCTTTTCTTACTTCCTAGCAAAACTCAAATAGGTCAAAGCTGCATGTTTTGATTTCTCTGAAGACGGATATGGGCGGGTGTGTGTTTGGTACTGAGGCTCATTGACGGCAGGTTTTGAGGGATTTCTTCCTGTGGATGTCAGGTGATTGTCAGGAAGCAGAATGTAACATAATGCTGCACTGATATGAAAACATAAACAATGAAATTAGGATGGAATATAGAGAAAACTAAATAACGACTTTGTGTTTACTGAAAGAAATGACCCTGTTCATTGGAAGAAGTTTTTCTTCCAAAAAAAGCAACTGGCTCTTCAGGAGAAAAATGGTGACATTGTGCATGCATTGAAAAGCTGTTGGAAGAAATACATCTTTATCATTTAGGTCAAGTAAGTGGTCACTCTTCAAGAAGTTATGCCTTTATTTTGCAGTTGCATTTTGCTACACATATCCACACGCTAGCATTCTTTCGAACAACATCCTACTGACTACCAATCTGGTCCCTCACCACAAAGGAAATCATTGATCCAATAGCAAGACTATACAGTAGAGCTTGTAAGATCCACAGCCAGCTTCCTACTTGGACTCTCCACTCCACTGCACTCTCACACTCAAATGCCATAACTTCTCAGAAGTACACTAATAGTCATGCTATTAAATTGTATTCACGGCTCCTCAACAACAATTACTGCTCTACTTCCAACACACAATATAAGACAGGATTGCGTCACTAGATCAGTGATCACATGCACTTCTTTCAGTACCTGCTTATGCTCATTAGATCAATGATATCTGTTACACATTTCATAAAGGCATATGAACACTTTCTGCTGGACAGTTAAGCGACAGTGGAAATACCAGAAATATATCAAACAGCCATGCCAAAGGGATTCATGGTGTTGCAGTGGATTGTGCATTGGCAAGTTTTGGCAGAAGAGTTCAAGTTAAGTCAGGACCACTCTGTTAAGTGGGCATCATTGTTGAAATCGGTTTTGAAAAGTTTTGAAAACTGTTGCGTTTCTCTATTTCAACATTGCATAAGAGGATGTTTGACAAGCACTTTGTTTGAGGCATAAAATGGCCTCACATTTTCCTGCCACACAAAGAGCAACACATTTCCAAACTTTGAAGGCCTTTGTACACTAGGAAGTTCAATTAATTTGCATGTTATTTCGAACTTGTATCCATTCAATGTAAGCTTAGCGATGAGCAATATTGCAGCCATTGCTCACTGTTATTTTTGTATTTAAATGGTAGGATGAAGCCGACTTGATGCTAGGATCCAACTACAGGCAACACAACTCCTGTCAAAGAAAGTGAATGAACAGAATGTACACAAATGGGTCTGTTTAGAAACAAACTGGACCTTCGTCGTATTTAATACTTCATTGAATTAAATGATGTTCTGCTACAGTTTAAGATCATGAACGACTTGTGAAACTCACCAAGTCATCCTCTTCTCATCAAAATTGTAAGCGAGTATTTTACCTTTTTTTCTTTTTAATCATCATCCCTTGATTCCAACTTTTTTTTCAACCCTTTCAGAATTCACCTCTAAATTATTCCCTATTTCATGACGTATTATTATTTACAGTTTTTCTCGATTGCTTAAGCACGATTTTCAGAACAGGGCCCGGTGTTTCAAAACACTACACAGAATTAGCACAACCACACACCCAATTAGCAAAACACCTCAGATCCTTTGCAAAATGAAACACTCTTGTAAAAACTATACACTAATTTATCAAAACCATATTTTGTTACCATATGAAACACACACGTTTCATATGACTTAATTCTGTTTGAACCAGTTACACACTGCTGTTGCTAACCTAAAACACTTTTAGCAATTCTACTTCTCAGTGATTAGAGTACTGTAAGTGAAGTACACAGAGAAAGTGCAAATATACAATAAATTCACCAAACACTACACAAGACCAATGCTGCAGACTGATGAAATTATAATTTATTTCTCTCCATATTCCCAAATCAGTCAAAATGTCAACATGGAGAATCACAACAAAACATGTCCCAGTTTTCACGCTACTACACTAGTGTGCATAACACTGTAAGCTCAGCAAATATCAGACAAACAGAAAATTCTGTTTGCAGTACAGGTTACAATGACAGATTTCACTGTATATCTGCTAAAATTTGGCTGAACTCTTAGTCCAGACTCCCTCAGCGTCAATCCGTGGTTCACGACATGGTCAACTAGTGTTGCGCTAATTTCATTTGATAAATTTGGTCCTCTTCTTCTTTGAGCACGTTCTCCTCCTGCTTCAGGTCTTCCTCTTCCTCTTCCTCTTCCTCTTCCTCTTCCTCTACCTCCACCTCGGCCTCTGGCAAGGCCTCCGCCTCTTCCTCTTCCTCCTTCTCCTCCTCCGTGGATTCTCCCTCTCACCCTCACTCTTCTTCTTCTTCTGACTCCTTCCATTTTGGTTGAAGACAGGTGAACTCACCTGCTGCATTTTTATAGTGCTTAAACCTGATTGGTGTGTCTACAATTTAGCAATCATGTGTTTGTGCACCTGATGGCTGTGTTGAACCAATTGGCTCATAGGGGGGGTCATTTGACAGTCAGTGCTTTGGAATTGCAAGGAAGTGACATCTTGATATACTTCTGTGTTTAATGTATACAAGTGTGTTTAGTGTTTTGCAAATACTGTGTGTATTGTTTTGCAAAAAGTGTGAAGCTGACATTGTGCTTATAGTGGTGCAAATCTGGGCCGTTGTTTTGCTCCTTGAGTGTAAGGTTTTGATAATTGTGTAATACTTTTGATTTTAGTGTTTATGCAATCGAAAAAAACTGTATTCATATCATACTATTTGAGCTGTTAGTGCTGAAGCTATGTCCCTTACAAGTGTTGTGGCATGAATTCAGCAGCAAAAGTTTTAACATTAATATGAAATTACTATAAATCAATAACACTCGGATTGTACTACAATGGAGTTATGGTTTCATAGGCAGGCAGCAAGTGTGTGTGAGTGGATCAGTCACTTTTTCACACACAAGCACAGTGGGGTGGACCAATCAGTCCCCACAGTGTGATCAAATGGTCGTCCACAGCAGAGAATTGATTTATACCCATGTTGAATGGAGCAAGTGCAAATGTCTCTGTGCATGCGTGTGTGTGTGTGTGTGTGTGTGTGTGTGTGTGTGTGTGTGTGTGTGTGTGTGTGTGTGTGTGTGTGTGTGTGTGTGTGTGTTTGTTTGTGTGATAGAGTTGTTATAGATATCATACGGTTGCCTGCTGCTCAGATCAATACCTGTTTCTCTTCATGAAGTTGTTTTGACCACATGTGCTATATGAAACCCATCTATACACCACGCCAGCCTCAGTCTATGCACTCTTCACACATGTGGGTACAAAGCACATATTTTTAAACACTTTTAAAAGTTAAAAGAAAAAATTGAATCCTCACTCTTCATTACCAAACTGGCTCCTCAAACACAAGAGGCATGTTTTCCATTATAACACTATTGTTTTAGTTTTGTGACTCACACAGGCCATGTATAGTCTGAGGTATTAACTTAACAAGTTCAAGTGTATGGATAAACCGTGTAGTCCTCTCCTGAGCGTTGACCTCACGACCCCTGATCATTCATTCATTCCTGAGTCTGTAAAGACCGGACTGTCAGCTCCTTCCTCACTTTGCTTTCTGTCCTCCACCTCTGCTCCCTGGCTAGTTGTGGCTGCCAGGGGCTCTTGACACCCTGACACCCCGAAAGCCACATCCAATCTAGTCACCTGAATCATATATGCACACACACACACACACACACACACACACACACACACACACACACACACACACACACACACACACACACACACACACACACACACACACACACACACACACACACACACACACACACACACACACACACACACACACACAGACCTCTCATTGTCCTGCCCTAGCGGAAAGCCCTCTTACCCCACACAGTCACTTCCAATCGCCTCGTTTACAGCAGTGAAGAAAAGTGGAGGGAGAAAGAGAGAGAGAGAGGGGGAGAGAGAGACATAGACATAGACAAAAAGAGGGACAGATGCTGGGACAAGTATTTGAGGATCTGATGAATTATGGATTTCATCTACGGTCAATTTTCAGTTAAAAAAGGTTTGTAAAGGTAACATTTCTAAACAAGTGATAATGTAGCTTACAAAAAAAAACGTAGTGGACCTCTAACATCCCCAACGTATATATATATATATATATATATAGAGAGAGAGAGAGAGAGAGAGAGAGAGAGAGAGAGATAGATAGATAGATAGATAGATAGATTGTGAGGACACACATCAGAGACGTCACAGCTCATTATGTGATACCACACGCGCGAGCACACACACACATGCACGCCATGAAATTAAGTAGATTGGAAAAACAAGTCCTTTTCTTTTTAAATATGTAATACCACCATGACGGAGCTCAGAACTCTTCCCTGGAGCCTGTCACAAAGTGAAAGCCCCCCTGTCACTTCAGCGCAGACCCAACACACCTCAGTGGGTCCAGGCTGTGGTCGCTCCCCTCGATGCTCAGGTCTCATGTCCTTTCTTTTTCCAAGACTGGATCAAACTTGTGGATGTTGGTCTTGTTTAAGTCCATGAACAACACTGCAGAAAGTCTCCTGCCTCACAGCCCCGTCACTGCACCACACTGGGGGGTCCAGGTGTGTGGTGGTCCCAGGTTCAGCAGCATCAGGTGAGGTAGCACAGCTAGCATCCTCCGTAGGAGCGGGGCTAGTGCTAGCTGCCTTGCTAGCAGGTGACATTAGCATGGGTTGGGACACCCTGTTGCCAACAGCGTCCATTTTTTGGCATGTCATAGAAGCTGCTAATTCACAATTTTTAAACTTTATTAAGGCAGAGATGTCAACCACCACTCTCTTCTTCTTCCACACTCATGTTCGCTGCTTGCGCGCTCTCAATAAGCCGACCGCGATTTTCTGCAGCGCCCCTAGTGGCTTGGTGATGAATTGCAGTCACTGTCATTCACAAAGTTCTGCTTTGCAAATTCATATATTGTGTGCACTGTGTGTCTGGTATAAGCCACAACTATCAACATTATCGTCCATGGAAATATTATATCACTCTCGATGTTTTGTTCTTAAAATGATTGCAAGATCAGCGTCTTGTGCGCTTTGTAATCACCTCCACCAAGGAGGTTATATTTCCACTGCTGTTTGTCTGTCTGTTGGCAGGATTGTGCAAAAACTAATCAACTGATTTTCTTGAAACGTGGTGGAAGGATGGGACATGGGCCAAAGAATTACATTTTGGAGAGCATCCAGACAAAAAGGCAGATCCAAGATATTTACTTTCTTTAACATTTTTGACGTTTTGCCCAATTTCCCCAGAGAAGAATTCCTGAGTTTTGATGAAAAAATAATCAGGCATATTTATGGGACTTATATCGATGAGTGTGTGAAATCTGGTGCAGCTTGACTGAATTTAAGGGAACTGTTGGGACTTGGTGGGGGTGTGCGTTCATTTTCGTTGGAGTTTTTATTGTTATAAACATTTGCAACTAAGCTATTCTATACCATATTACTTTTAGTTTAATAATCTATTTAATTTAACTATTTAATAATCTTTTTAATGGACCTAATTATAAAAGGTGTTAGATGATCAAAGCACCCATTGTTCTTGGGATTTCATTCAATGCTGCTGTTTGTTACGCGTTTTCAAGCTTCTGAAGTGAAAGTGCAATGGAAGCTGCGCTGTTAGAGAATAATAGTTGGATTAAAGTATTTACAGGGATAAATTACAGCTCAATGACATAACGAAAGAGAGAAAAAGTTCAAATTCCATGCTGCATTTATGGGTATAATCATGTTAACGTGACTTGGGTTTGGTGAAGCAATTCTTGATGAGATTACTGGTGTTTTTATAGGGATAGAAACTATTGTATCAGTCACTTTGGTAAAAAACGATGTTTATTAATATGAAAATATGTCAGATTGATGTATAGATATGATTTCTTATGTACATTCAGCCCTAGAGGCTTCGTGCAACTTTTATACGGCTCAGCAATAACGCTTGTGAAACGCAGCCAATAATGTGTCAGTGAAAGCAACTCAACGCAAATAAACAGACAAGGGAGGAAAGGAGGAGAAAGAAAGGAAAATGAGGGTGAAGTTATTTACAGGGACATGAACACAGGGAGCCACAGACACATCTGGCTGAGATATTAGACCCCTGCTGACCCGTCACTCGGCCAAAGCTAAGAGATGGATAACCTTGAACTGGCCCTGAGTCAAACACACACACACACACACACCCACACACACACACACACACACACTTACATCCCACAGTTATTTCTCTCTGTGCCAAAAATTGTCTTCTATCCAAGCAGCATATCAGGTGGGTTCACATCTAGACACATAAAACATCCAATAGTAACACACACACACACTATATAGCAATATTGTTGCAATCCACAGGTGTTTCCATAAAGTTTCTTAAACTTTACTATTCTTATTGCCTCTTCTCTGTATCTGTTTTCACCGTCCCTTTGTCTCCTCCCTCCATCGGCAGCTCCAGCTATGCGCTGTACAAACATGGCACCGAAAAGCCATCCATCACCTCCTGCCTGCAGCCCCCCCCCCCCGCCCACCACCTCAAACCTCTCTTTCCTGTAGTTATGATTGGAACGAAGCGGAGAATTCTTGGGGAGCAAATGGCCAGAGAGGAGAATGTGGAGTTGAATCTGCGAGGATCTGCTTCCTGTATAGGTCTCGCTCTCAGCAGGGGACAGTGTGGATAAGAAGAACACATGTCATGAGGAGATGAGGAGGATCAGTGTGAAGCAGAATATTTATTGTATTCACTGTTCAATATTTGTCTTATTTATTTGTGCCTAAGATTATAGATTATATTTCCCTCTAGTCATGTTTTTTTTTGTTATTTTCGTACATGGAGCAGTTTGCCACCACAGACCTTTGTCAGCATGAACTCATATTACTCGCTCCTGAAGATTTAACAGTTCATTTAATCACTGTAATTTAGCTCTTCATCCATCAGAGCCGCCCTGACAGACAGTGATGAAGTATGAAACGTCTGTCCCTGTCGCTGCCAAGATCAAACTGTGGTTGAGGTTGATAGATCAGTGTAGCTGTGGGCTGAATGTGGGGGAATATGTTGTTTTCACACAGCGTCTGTCAAACCGCCGCGGCCCAGGGGCTAAGCAGAGGACGTATTCGCATTGGCATCCGGAGCCCGGAGCCACAGCTTCAACCTGCACTGACCTGGGCTCCTGTCAGCGAGCGAGAACGCCACAACCAGATTTCTGACAGCAGAAAATGACGCAGCTGCCACGGAAAGAGTTCTCACTGAATGAGGTTTGATTTCACGGCGTTTGTTTTTCATTTTTGTGGAAAAAGTTTCTGTGCATGGTTATTTTTTTAAATCCATATATTTGTGTTCATTATGTTCTGTCACTCAGTACGCTTACATGATATTGAAATTAAATAGATGAAATTAAATATTTAAACTTATATTGAAGTGGACTTTTGGTTCAAATTTTCTTAATGACTTAATAACTGACTTATAATTATAATTTAAAAATGTTCAGATCCCTTAACTTTTCTTCTAGTGCCAGCATCAATTAAAACGTTATAATTGTCCAAATCCATAATTTATCTATCAATGCTAACATGCTAAACCAAGATCCTCAGCTTGCGTAAATGTAATTAGCTTAACAACAGCATGTTAGCAACGTCACTGTTAGTATGTTAATATTGCCGCCGTTCACATTTAGCTCTATAAAAACTACAGACTCACAGGGCTGCAATAACAAGGATGTAAAGTCTTGTCAATTTTAAAGCACCCGAATTTTAAAGAAAAATTCCCCGTATAGTCATTACAATTGTAAAACCACAAGTGTTTTTCTTTCAGCCCTTGATAATTGTCAGGAGCGTATATGATTGACCAGACTTATTACACTGATTGTTTTTGTAGAGGCAGAGGACTCCTGGGTAGCTTACATAGCAATGCCCAAACTGAAGAGCAACTTAACCTTTAAAATGTTACACATCTGCCTAACCGGGGGAATACTCGGCAGTATTTAACTCTCCGCCAGTCAGTAACGCAGACCTAAAGGGAAAAAGCCATGTGGCCTTGGGGCCGGACTGTGCCGCATAGCTTTAAAACTCACAAGTGAAATCTATTCGCCCTCAATAACCACACCATAACTCTGAGCCACAAAAGCGATAAAATACATAGAAAGCATTACAGGATATGCAATTCCAGTCTGAACGGCAGCCATTGCAGACAGGCTATCCATCCTATGTTTGCAGAGGCTGCATTAGCGTAATAGGACAAGGTCGCGATCACGTTCCCTGCAGTCAGTTCCCATTGTGAGTGTCCCTGGCCAGAGAAGGACAGTTGCCAAAGCTTCTCCTCCAACGGCTGCTCGTGTGTCCTGGACCATGCATGACGGAGCCGGACGGTTCTTGTAAAGAGTGGGAGGCAGGCTGAGTTACCAGTCTGGAAGCCGTTCCCTGTAAAATCACAGAGGGCCGTTTGCCGTTTGCCGTTTTCACACACACACACACACACACACACACACACACACACACACACACACACACACACACACAATGTACATTCTCCACCAGCTTTTTCGCTGGGAGAGGCAGAGTGTGTGTGTGCGTCTCAGGTGGCTGAGTGGTGGAAGGGATGATACAGTACGTGTGTGTCGGTGCATTCATGCATGCATGCCTGTGTATGTGAAAAGCAGAGTGGGAGTTTTTACTATACACATATGCACTCTTTACCTGACATGCACAGACACCCACTCGCCTCCTCTCCTTTCTCTCCACGATCCCTCTTCACTGCTCTCTCCTGTCGGGATGGCTGACAGATCTGACCTGGCACTTTGGACTTAACGTTTTTCAAAGCACCAGACAACTTAGGTGGTTGCGTCGCTGAGAGCACGACCCAGAAAAGCACAAAACATGGATTTCAAAGCCCTTCGCCGTCTAACTTTGGCCGCTCTGTGTTTCTGGCCTCTCCCCCTTTTCTGCAGCTTAATGAGGTGAGGAAAAGTCAGAATGTGTAAGCTGGGCCTTGGTCTGTAGAGTGTGTGAGTGTGTGTGTGTGTGTGTGCTTGCAGGGTGAAATACAGCGTCGGAGTGCCTGTTATGACAAGGTAACAAGTGAGAAAGGCCAGAAGCAACTGGTCATGGAGGGAAAGAAACACATGCACACTGCTGCACTGACACACATGACAAATTTGAATCACATGCCAGCTTGAGCCACACACACATTTCCAGACACACAGAACAGAAATAAATATGCACGGACAGAGGGATTTTTGGAAACAGAATTGGAGACTTTTCTAATGAGAAAGCCAATACTCTCTCTGCAAACCCAACTTCGGACTGAAATATGTTATTTAGCTTCCCAGAAGGGATAACAGAGATGGAAAGTCGACCCAGACGGGTTGGAGAAATGTATTGCCACAGCCAAACGTCTAGGTAAAGAAAATTAATCGTAATTTGTGCCGCTAACCGCACCATCAGCACGTGTTTGAGTGCACGCATCAGCACTCGGGCAGCCTCATAAAGACGGCTAATTTTGAGTGACAAGCAGTTCAGTGCACACTAACCGGAATGCAAGTCAGCACTCAGTATCAATTAGAGGGAATTCTGAACAGAGACAAATGAGGACGTACATGTGAGCGTATCGACAGAGAGTCCAATGACTCATTAGAGGACTCCTGTGACCTGTGGCTGCTCAACGATCTAAAATGGCCACCCTGCACATGGTGGGAGTCGGTGGCGTAATGAGAAGTGAAGGGTAAATAAACTCCCACTGCGGTGAGACAGGACAGGCCGACCGAACCGCCGCCTTGGTTCGTCCTTCAGGCTCATCGCGAGGAGGACGTCTAATGAATGCAATCTGTCATCAGGTGTGATGGCTTCCTGCAGCCGTGCATCACCCCGCGGCGTTCTCGTAGAAACCATATTGTACAATACTAAAGATCTTGATAATGAGCTTGTCAGACAGTGAGTGACACTTGGAGAAAGAATCCTTACACGTGTACAGTTAAGGCAAAATGTGCTCCCAACATGCACACATTACTTCAGGTGTCAGTGGCACTGACGGGGGCGGGCGTGAGCCAAGATAAGACGAGGCAGAGTAGCCGGCGCTCCCGGTTCAGTGCAGCAGTGCAGGAATGTCAGGCTAAATAAACAGGGTGTCTGCTGGAGAGCCGAACCTGCCCTCCTCTGCACCTCGCACTCCCTACAGCAACAGAGGAGTGCAGGGGTGCAGAGGAGGGCACAGAAAAGCACTTAATGCTAAACAGCACATCATATGCACACGTCTGGGAACATGCAGACATACAAGGGTTTGAGCAGTTTGGGTTTTGGAGGCAGATTTATTTTGCACTTAAAATAATGTTGATATCTACCATATTTTAAAGGATGTGTTTTCCACATATCATTCAGGAGTTAAAGGGATCGTTCATCCAAAAATGACAATTCAGTCATTATATACTCACCCCTATGCCGATGGAGGGGTGGGTGAAGTGTTTGAGTCAACAAAACACTTCTACTATCACTTTAAAATTGGCCAAAACTATTTGATTGATACTCGAATACAGATAAGACTCCCCCACCCCCACCCCCATTCGATTGCATCATTATTCCAGTGTGATTTATATGTTTATTTTATGTTTGTGTGCTCAGAGCTGATTGAATTACTTGATAATGCTGTGTAACATTAATGTGTTTTCTTACTCCTCTGTGTGATTCCATCCCACTTCAATAACTTTTATTTATGTAATGTTGCATGTTTTCTCTTGTTTTTTTAAACAATTTATTGGAGCTTTTTTCCGAGATAAGCCGCCTGCTGCCACTGAAAACAAGAGCAGTGTGCTGGCCCCAAAACCATAACAGTGAGCTAGAATAAGCAAAAAGGCTCAGAGGGCTGAGGAAAACTACATGTTTGTGTTATAATTCTTTTTGGTACTGTCAATTTCAACAGAACCTTAAACATTACACAGTCATTTGATCCATTGTTAATATAAAAAACAAAGACTTGTGCAGCTCAAAGGTTTTATTTGCTTTTTTTATGGAAGAGCTGTTCAGGGACCACTAATGAAAACTACACTATTGACTAATGTGCACTGTTCCTGCCAAGTAAATTACTAAATTAAGTAAATAATTTATCTGGATACAGAAAATGTTTAAAGAAATTAATAAATAAAGACTAGAAAAGTGCTTTATAAGTACAGACTATTTACCATTTAATGATTGATTCATGAGAAATATGTGTAAAATGTGCTTTTACAGTACAGCGTTTCCTCCACCCCCGTCTCTTCTCTCCCTGTGCCGTATTGTGAAGGGGCTCAAACCTGGGGGCCAAAATGCATCAGCACCACAATATATCACCCTGTGGTTTACAGAGCACATAAAGGAAGACGGCAGCTGCCCAGTGAAAACATGCAATAGCACATATCATACACACATCTCATACACGGGGCATGTGTAATGTCCCGCGCTCGTGGCTGAAGCTGAGTAATGTAACTGTGAGAAAGTGAAAAACAGGGCGATGATATTTTTACGTGGGAATATTTCATCTCATCGTCCCTCGACAGAGGTTCCTGTGGAGTGACAGAGTTGATGCAGCTGTGTTTACAGAATGTATTTGATAGCGTTGGAGACATGTGTATGTTTCACATGTACAGGTTATCAGTGTGTCTTCAGGTCAGGGGGGTCCCTACTTTCTCTACGTCTGACTCCCACACAACTGACTCTCTCCCCGTTGCTTCTGCTCAGTGTCTCTCTGCCACAAACTGACATATTTAGGCAAAGTCGTGACTAATCGACTGCTTGAAACATTAGCTAAAAGGGTGTAAAAGCTTGCAAGCGAAACACAAGGACGGGGGAAATGAGGGAATTCATCAGAGCAGCGGTAATACAGAGTTGGATTTGGATTTGTGTTAAGACAAGGTGAGTGTTGTTATCCTCCCTGTTGTTAAGTGCTCAGTAAGTATATGGACGTCATATTGAAAATTATTTCCACTTGTCATGTAAGCTTTAATTTAAATGACTCAACTATTATTATATGTCAGTTTTTATAGTGGACTGAGACTGTGGTCATTTCATTCTCGTCTTCGACAAAGAAAAACAGAAACCTTTTAGGCAAATTATAGCAAACTACGTTGGCCCAGAAGTGTAAATCACAACAAGCCTTGACGATAGCTGGTACCTTTTCCATTAGCAGTTAATGCTGTGTTTGTTTAAACTACATTTAGGTCTCGTCTTTTTTGTAAATGATATGTGTTGCTACAGTTGTAGCTATATTAATTAATGATGTAGCTGCCATTGTCTTATCTTGAGGAATGGACACATGAAATTAGTCCTGTGGCAGTAATAGATGGAGTTGCTCACTTGTCATCACCTGATTTAAGTTGATAAATGGACTGGACAGTTGAATGTGGACTGTTGCACATTTCTATTTTGAATTTGTGAGTTTTCTGTGGCATCAAAAGTTCCAGTAGTGGTGGTGATGGTTGCTTTCTAAGAGCTTCAACCTTTACAGGTTGTAATATAAAGGTTATAATACGTCCTCTGAGTAGCACTACTACAGAGACATGTTAAAGTTCCACCAAGGCCCAAAGGTCCATGAATTATTCTCTGGGAAAACAACGGAAATGTTATTGTTGATCCGGATCCACAACAAAATGTAAGGATTTCTTCACTGACCCATACAACGTCCTTCCACCAAGTTTGGTGGACATCTTGCTTACAAACAAACCAACAAAGAAACGGGCAGGAGTGACAACATAACATTATTAACATTATTAAACAGCTGTCAAGCTTAACATTGGCCATGTTCAAAAACATGTATCACCAATATAACACATATAACCTCTTTTAACCTCTTTTAACCCCTAAATTAAAAATAATCTTGTTGACTTCAAATATACCGAACAGAAGAAGAAGAGGTAGATCCAGTAGATGGCTAACCAAAACGCTTGACGTTGGTTGCCACCCGCTAATAAACCAAACAAAGAAGAAGAAGAAGAAGAACAGATGAGGGTAATGAAAAAAAATCTCTGAACGTGAACTTTATTGAAGCATAATGAAGTGAAGCACCAAAACACACACGCACAATCACACACACACGCACAAACACACACACAAACACAGGCCCAAATGAAGTCCTCACCTCCTGTGACACATCTTTATGACAGTAAACCCCAGGACATGGGGTGAGGCGGGAACATCCTTGAAGCGCACTTTGAGTGGTCTGGAATGAGCAGATAAGCGAAAGTAAGTCCGCTAAAAGTGAAATATGGTAAGAGTTGACGTGTAACCCGAGCATGCTCCTCTCAAGAGCCCCCGCTGGATCACTGCCCCGGGGCCGCACACACCAAAGTGAATGGGAGAATCCTAATGAAGCTGTGAGGACTCAATCAATACTAGCTCGAGGGTAGGGGGTGGGAGTGAGAGGGGCTGCAGGGAGGCAGAGAGAGAAGAGAGGGGAAGATGTATGAGGAAGGGTTAGAAAGTGGAGGGATGAATGGAAGGAGAGAAAGAGAGGGATGAAGCAGGGTGGGAATATACGAGAGAGGAAGGAAAAATGAGAGGAGAAAAAAAGTAAGGACAATAATGCAGAGAGAAGGATGGAAAGACAGGTGAAGGAGAGGGAAAGAGGTTTAAAGAAAGCAAACGCATAAGGGAGAGAGAATTGAAAAGGATTAGAGACGGGGTTGCACAGAGGAATGTAGATGGAAGAGAAGTGAGAGGAAAGGAGAAGAGAGAGACTGAGGGAAGCAAAAAACCATGAAGATATTTATTTAATCAAACCCATATACATACGTTTATATTATATATACTGTATATATACACACATACTGTATAAATGTGTGTAGAGAGAGAGAGAGAGAGTGTGAGTCCAAATCGAAGACACTTAAAGAAAGCCCATTGATTGTGGTCACGGCTGGCTGAGCTCTTCTGTTTGGTTAGTCATCTATTTCTCCTGTATGCTGAGATCAAGCCTTTCTCCTCCTCCTCCTCCTCCTCTATCTCTCCATCTGAGATGACTGGACCGACTAGAACTGCAACTTTCTCATGGAGAGGAGAGCAAACTTATAATTACTGCCTTCAACTTTCTATAAGCAATTCTCCCGAGATCCGCAGGGAACCATAGGAGGTTAACATGAGCACTGTCTGTGTGATATGTCCACGTCAAAGTGCACACTGAAACACACACAGTGTGGCAGCATTGACACTTTTTGACAACGCCCAGACTTTAAAACACCAAAGCACTTGGTTTCATATCTTAAGTTAAATATTTACAATCTTGGAGTCCATTGGCTATCATCTGATGACAAATTAGCCTCTGGGAGAAACAGCCAATATTTCGGTGCTTCAGATGTAGTCACCAGATAACAGGGCCACTGTCTACAGTCTGACTAGTTACTTATATGACACGAGTCGAACGTTTCTCCACACGAAACACAAACAGTGATACTCTTCAAAGGAGTTTTAGGTCCAGACGACATTTTGGCTCATCTCTATTAACAACTATCTGCATATGAATGTAGATAGATTAGAATGCTCATATATAGTAGATGCTTTTCAGTCAATGTGTTCCACCTATTTTTGCTCGTCACATAGATCTCATCCCACAAGAGGCTTCCGGCATCAGCATCTTGTCCTTTACCTACAGATTCTGCTGAATCTGTTCATAGAGATTATGTTATTCATGACTAGATAAGAAACAGTCACAGTTAAAGTTAGGTAAAAAGAGTATATCACTTATGATAATTACAAAAGTTTAGCGTTCAGATTTCAGAAATCATGTAATACTCCCTGCTACCTGCACACTCCATGTAAAATAAGATAAAGTGAGTTTATCTACAAAATACAAAAAAAAAAAAACCTTTGGACACTATTTGGGTCATTTTCCTTTAAAAAAAAAAGTATTATCAATGTTGTTTAGTTCATATTATACTGAGCGTGTTTTGCCTCAGGAATAACTTGAAAATATTTAGTGTCTGCTACAACTTTCATCACGGCTTTTCTGTTTGCTTCTGCTTCTATTGAGTCACATCTGAGGCTTTGTATTCATTTATTTTTATGCAGACATGTTTTCATCATCATACAGTTCTCTCTCTCCTCTCGTCTTTCATTGTTTCTCTTTCATTCAGCTCCAGTGCAATGCATGATAGTATATATTGCTCGGTTAGTGACCATCGGTGTTACACTACTCTGCAATGCATTGTGGGAAATGTTATGACCCATTAGGAGATTATTAATGTATTTTTGGGGTTCAGGTGCAGAGTTAGGTGTAGAGCGAGGTCGTAGGGAGTGTGACACACTCCAAACTGAGGGGGGGGGGGGGGGGGGGGGGTGTTAACTCCCTTCTTATCGAATAACTGCATCCACCTGGTGGCAACACACACCTAATACACAGAGGAGTGCAACAGCAGCTGACTGCAACAGGACACGGCTCTGGAGACAGTGACCCAGAACACAGACTCTTTTCCCTACGCTACTTCACAATGCACGGGGAAGTGAAATAAAACCATACAACTGCATCTGACCTGGCAGAGCTGGGAGCCTGGTGTGGCTGGAGGGGCTCTCAACAGGCCACATCGTGGTTCTCGGGCCCACTGGTGGAAGACGTCAGGAAAAGTGTGAGTAATCAATGACCCCCCCTCGTCAGATAGTCTGCGTGCCCAAGGTGTGAGTAAGTGAGACATACAACTCAAGTAAAGTTCAAATGCCACAGGGACTGAACGGAGCTAGCCGATGAGAATAGGCCCTTGCATTTAATGGTAGTTACAGTTCAGTTTGTCTCGTAACAGGATACAATGAGTCCACAAGGATACAAAAATTCAAACTAAATATTTGGACAGCACTACAATATGGACAACATAGTGAGTGGAGAGTGATTTCAAACACAGCCCTGGTTGATCTGACAACACTGGTGGTCACTGGTGGTAAAGGCGTGTTTTAATTGTACTGATTCAGTGGTTTTGTTCGGGAATATACCTGTATCAGCCACTGGGGGCAGCATGTTAAATTGCTTTGAGATCTGTAACAGAAGAAGAAATATTCAGCTATCACACCTTTAACTATCCACAACACCCTCTCCCTGCCCACTTCCACTCCTGGGGAGGAGTCACTGTTCTTTTGCCTCCATTCAGTAAAAGGTCATGAGGGCAGACTGTGATCAAAGCAGCATCATGGTCAGCTGTATCCCATCATAAAATCATCCGATTAACATCAATAAGGCCCCATGATTGGAAGGATGATGTGAGGAATGGACAGAGAGGAGGGGTGCTGGGGAGATAGACGTGAGGCTGAGGAATGAGAAAAGACAAGAAATATTAACTGTGTAAATACAGCTATGAAAAACTGTCAGCAAATGCAGTTATATTAGAAGTGGGACAAAGGGAGAGAGAAATTGAAAGAGAGGGGCGATCGATAGAGAAAGAAGCTGCGAGATTAGAGATGAGACTGGATGGAGGAGGAGGAATTTACCAAGGTCAACAAAGACGAAGTGTATCACCTGATAACAGCACTACCGAAAATCCAAAGTGGCCTTTCACGTACAAGAGACTGGGAATAAGATATTTAACCCCTGCACCCCTGTGCATGTGGGGGGTACAAGCAGGACACTGGTCGATTCATCTATGTGCGATCACTCCCATCGAACACTGTGCAAATAAATGAGATGTCATTTCTTGCTTGTGTGTATGGCAGGAGACATTATACAGCTGCATATACCTACCAAGTTACAATAGGGGGCACATAGCATGGGGGTGCTTTGTTGGTCAACCTGCAGGTCTAAATCTCAGCTAGATCATTTTGATGATTTGATTATTTTGTATTTCACCACATCAGACTAACACAGACTTTCAGTGGGTGCAGTGGGTGCTGATCTCCGTCATGGCAACGATATTCACAGAATTACTTCCTGTTTGTCAATTTGTCTTCATAGTTAAAACACAACATTCGTTTTGTTGCTGCAATGCTTTATATCGAGCAGAACTGCAGAGGTTTTATTTTGAAAAGTTCTGAACTTGGGTCTAAATATTGTGCTGATTGCTTAACGGACCTCCAACATCCAATGTATAAAAAAAATAACACCAGTTCAGTAAATCATTGAAACTTATATGTAAACTGCAGCCGTGATCAGTAATAAAGCCAATTCTGTTTCATTTCATGAAAAACATTGACTATAAGGCAATAAGTCATTGCAGATAAACCAGGAAGGATGAACACAAAGTTTTTTTTAACTTCACTCTGCACTATAGACTGTTTATTCACACAACATCCAGCACACAAACAATAAAAGTGATTATATTGTAGAAATGTTTGATGAGGACTCACTTATGACAAGGGATAATTCTGAAGTAGCTCCAGAGCTTTAACAGCTCGTTACAAACAGGCAGGTGTAGAACAACCACCTGCACCAGTTATTATAACAATTCCATCAGTTACAATAGTGCCCTTGCCAACTGATGTCGATGGCTCTGTCCCCAAAAATTATTATTATAGAAAGAAAGAAAAAGAAAAGTCAGTCTTGGTTTTTATTGCAGAAGAAATCTGAGGTTGCAGAGCTCTATTGCACACAGAAACACACACACACACACACACACACACACACACACATACTGTACATACACACACTGGGGATGAGCCTCAACACTCGCTCCCTTTGACACTAATGAGCCTTTTGATCCCAGCTGAATAGATACATGTCCATAAACCCATGATACTGTGTCATGTGGTTACTGAGGTACTTAGCTGGCTGAGCCATAGATAAATCACAAGTTAAGGGTGTGTGTGTGTGCTTTTGTGTGTGTGTGTGTGTGTGTGTGTGTGTGTGTGTGTGTGTGTGTGTGTGTGTGTGTGTGTGTGTGTGTGTGTGTGTGTGTGTGTGTGTTTGCTGTTAGATGTCTAACCTCAATGGAGAAAAAATTGTGAAATCCCTCTGTCCAACCTGTGTTACTGTGCAATTTAACATGCACCATGGACATGAGGAAATAGGATTAGAAAGCACACACACACACACACACACACACACACACACACACACACACACACACACACACACACACACACACACACACACACACACACACACACACACACACACACACACTGTATCCATCTGGAGGAAGCAGCTTAGCCGCAATCATTTACTGGATATTGTATAATATCCATATCCACTCCATAAGTAGAGCGTACAGTATAATCGTATTCCAGCTCCTCATCCCTGACATCACCTGTCACATTTCTCATGTCATTTTGGGGCCTTTCTGCTGCAGGTTTTACACATTCAGTGTGTAACTCATATACAGGTCCCTCAGAGTGGAACTGTATGTGTTTTCATGGCGCACAAAACTGTGCTCACCGCAGTGCATTAGCACGGCTTGTGGCGTGTTAACACCCAGCGCTTTGGCATTAAGTGTCGATGAGAGATGATACAGCTAATATGTGTTTATGTTCTGTCAAATCGTTTGCACCGTGAACGATGTGTGTGTGTGTGTGTGTGTGTCTGTGAGAGAGAGAGAGAGTGTGAGTGAGAAGGGCGTGAAAGTCCTCCGTCCTAACTATGTCAGCTATTTCATTTTGTTCCTCTGAGAGCCGGGGCATCTGTCAAACAGAAACTACAGCTGTCCTCCACTCCTCAAGTTTTCCCAGAATCCCCCTCCGTGTCTCTTTTTACATTGTCAGATCTGCTCAGTGTTGGGTATTATCACTTTACAGAGTAACACATCAATAACAAGTAGTTACCCCCAGTACTTCTGCCCCTTTGATGGTACATTTTCGGGGTCATATTCTTTATGTTAAAAACCAGACGTTTCCATTTTTACAAAAGCAAGTAGTGACATATCTATTCGCTTTTTGTCCAATTTAAATTCCTCTCCATTGAAAAAAGAATTATTTTGTGTTGTTGTGGTATTAATTCCAGTGTCACCTCTCTATGATACTTCCAGTCTATAAAGCAGCACATAATCATATTGATTTCAGGTTGGAAAACAGCTTATGGTCTCATAATAATAATAATAATAATAATAATAATCAATAGTTTCTATTGACGTCTATCAGAAAAGGCCTCTACTTCTCATATGATTTATAACGTCAGTGAACATTTTCCAAAGGAGTTTATGGTCTCAATGTCTAAGTTTTAAGTCTGATTCAATTCACCATGATGACATTAATGGATAAGAATATACAGTAATAAACTGAAAAGTTCTTATATCTGTATTCATTTTCTACATGTGTATTAATTTATTAAGATTATGTATATAAATAAGAACATAGTCAGCTAATATGTTTCCAGAAATACTTTTGTCAGGTATACTTCATGACTTTAGTTTAATAGTCATTTGTATTTAAATGTCTGAACTGATGTTTTTGTTTTTCCAGTTTTTTATGCTAATGAGGATCCTAATTAAAAATCCTGATCCAAATTCTATTCCAGGGTGTGCACAGGTAAACTGACACACACAGATTCGAATCAGTGAACGTTTACAAAGTCCATTCCGTGTTCCCATTATGAACATGAACATGTGTGCAGAGTTAATCCCTGTGTGTTTGGACGTGTACGTTCAACATCGCCTTCCTATACTCTTAATTCCCTGACTGTATCAGCTTGATGTGTAAGTCTATGTTAATGTTAACAGTGATTTGTTATGATGGGGCTGTAAACTGTGGCCTGAGAGAAGAGGAGGGGCTGTGGACGCAGGGAGGGTGTTTAGAGAGAGAGTTTGTGCGTGTGTGTTCGTGTGTGTGTGTGTGTGTGTGTGTGGTGTGTGACCAGCACAACAGTCGGATGACTCACCATCAGGAGACGACAGGGTCAGGACACATCTATCGGGGGATGATGACTTCATTACCTCTTGAAAGATAGATAGAAACATCGGTCCATCTCTTCCTCCACTCAGGGTCGAGTGTGAAACTCTTCGAGGAGCAAACAGAGGAGGAACCATTGAATCATACTAATCACAACACTGTTTTTTGGGGGCTTTGACCTATGCTGTTGTCTCCGCGAGGCGAGCTTTGTTTGCCATTGATTTACTCTCATTGTTTCACGACCTCCCCACCTCTTTTAGCAGGGACAGGCAAAACAAGAGCGATGGATTTGTAATAATAATTCAAAACAGCACCATGGATTTTTGTTGTAAAGCCTCGCTCACAAGCAAAATTGAGACTTATTGATTTTATGCCCATGGCGCTTCTCATCAGCAACAGAAAAGAGCATCAGAGTTTTTTAGAAGGGAAAAGCAGTGGGTGAAACAATCCATGCAGAGCTGGGCTATTATGATTCCACCTCTTTCTTTCTTCTCACCCTTACTTTCCCTGTAATTGTCTCCTTCACTCTTTTCTTTCAATATGGCACTTCACCCATATTTAACTCTGACACGTCTACAGTATGTTGCCAACATGAAATCAGCTTCACACTTTTTACTAACCAGCATAAAGACTTAGAAAGACTTAGAAAGAATACTATCATCTGGAGCTTCCTCTGTTTCAAATATTCGTAAGCATTCAGGAAGCTTAAAATGTCAACAGTGGAAACCAGGAGTAAACTGAGGTATTTAGTCAAAGAGAAACAATGATTGACAAAGATTACATTGTTTCAAGTTCAAGGTGAAACTATCATCAGCATGTAAAGTGGGAGTGATTTCAGAGTGAACACACGGCTGTCTCTTGGTGAGTGGCAGACTCTTTAATGTGTCTCTGCTTTGTTAAGTCAAGACTGAAAAAGCCCCATTAACCTGCTGGTTTGATGGGAGATTATAACTTTTGAGAGTTCTCTTGTTATCTCTTTTATTCAACCTTAAATGCGTGTTTCTGTTTTATCTTAATACACGGTTATGTACTGTGATACTTCTTAGAAAACCTACAGGGCAACAGACGCAGGGGCAGATCCATAACATGGCTACTGACTGGACCTGGAAACATCTGAATGGCCCAGTGGAGTTCTTTTTTAAGCTTGGTATATGTAGTATATATATATGTATGTATGTTATTCAGTAGTGAATTTAATATGTCTTGTACTCATATCAGAATGCTATACAGCAGGCATGGAGAACCTTTCTCCAGAGAGAGCCATTTAAATTTGTATAAAGTCCTTCACAGGTCATACTAAGTAACTAACCTCTCTGATGTGATGACTTGAACTGATTCTCTTTAGTGAGGCTATCTGATGTCAGATGGTAGTGATGGTGATGATAATGATGATGATATCACCTTTGATAATGCCATGCTTGACTTGTGAAAGCAGAACATCCTTTTCTGATCCCACACAAAGCGGCAAGTTGGGCTTTTTTGGTTGTGTTTGTAATTTCACGTAGTATGTATTGTCTTATTTTGGGCCTCTCATCAGCCAGGTCTACCTGATGCATCCAGTATTGAGAATAAATACTTTCATAAGACGGCAAAAAAAAAATTCTGTCACCCTGCACGATTTGTCTTCAAGACACATTGATACTCTGGAATAATTCTACTTTGTCTGGTTCAAGCAGCTCCGCAATGGCAACAACACTCCTTCACAAAGTCTGAATGAGGTTTCAGCCTCTTAGCTATAAGCTTGCTTCCAACAAAATTTGCCTGTATAACTTTGTCTTTATCAGAATGTGATTGTGAAAGCTGCTTCTTGGCTGCACAAACTCTGTAGCAGACCGGTAACTTTATTTAAGAGTGCTGATAACTGTCACTCATCCAGTTCAGCTGCATGTTTCCAGCTGTACTTTGGGCTTTTTCATCATTGCGACAATGTCCCTGCAAACTGGACACACTGGCTTATCATATAGGAATATCAATGAGCCGATCAGCTGTTATTGCTCTCACATTTCTTTTTCTTTTCAGTGTTCAATGTAGCGTTTTCCCCACTCAACTACTGAGCCAATAGATCATAGTTCATGTTGGTCCCTTTTATATTTTCACTGGCTCAGCAGCCCAGAAAAAAATATTGGTGGTAATTATAGCAGGCCTATATTGAAATTAAAAAAAGCAAATCAAAAAAAGCAAAGCAGATATTGACCACCCATAGCTACACCTCTGTCCAGATGTTCATTTTAAAAGTCAGAAATGAAAGGTCTATTCTTCTGTTTTTATCAACATGCCCTCCTTTGCCTTTCACATACTTCAACACTTGATCATCTTTGTTTTTAACACATTAATCCTGCCTTCTGGACCTTTGTTGTGATGCTGATGTATTCATCCTCCTCTCTCCACCCACTGTGCAAAAGTTCACTTTTGTGTCAGTGCACAAAGTGCGAAAGCCATCTGTGGCAGTTTCTCACCAAGGTGGGAGTTCTTCTGATGTGTCCTCTGGGCCCACGTTGGTGTGAAATGCCAAGAGCGTCATGTGTCAGAATCTCTCCACATTGTTTTATGAATGCTTAAAAGAATGGAAGTAACTTTGTACAAAGTCTAATCCGACCTACTGTGAAGGCAATTTTTTTTTACAGCAGTTACAAATGGCAACACTCCAAAGCTGGAAAGCCTGTTGTCATACAGAGAACTTTATCAGTATTGGACAGTTTCTCCTTAAAGGCGTTCAGGGTGCTGCATTTATTGGTTTGCACAAAAAAAAGTGACAGGAGCAGTCGTCTGAAAATGATAAATATTGTTCGGAGTAACTTAATCACCTCCATCAAACTGAAGCATGGGCAGGATTGTCAGTCTGTCATTTTCAGAATGTTAAAAAAGTTGTCAGACACGGTCCCTCAAATGCCAACGCTGGGACGTGAACTTCATTCAAAGCATACCGGCTCCTTAAGTCTTTTCAGACCTTCCAAATTTAAAGAAGACAATCCAACACAATACTTTTCTTTTTTTCAGGATTAACCTTCAATATCTAATTTGTTCCTAATACATGACTAATAACCTGTTAGGATTCTGTGCCACCTTAAGAATCACATGTGAGGTCGGTAAGTGACAAGGAATGTGCAGGGAATCGGAGTTGGGCTTCTCACTCCCTCTGTCTCGTTGGATCTCTCTCCCTGCTTGTCACTGTCTGCCTCGCTGAAAGTGAAATCACAGCGGCTGTATTGGCTTTCTGCAGCACTCCTCAGCTCCAAATGGGAAGGTCACCCACAACGCGGACAAGAGAGATTCAATTTAAAATCTGTACAGCTCACTGAGGAACACTCATCCTGTGCAATTGTGTGTGTGTGAGAGAGAGATACTGACATGCACCCTTCCTTCCTCATGACCCACAGAAAGCCATCAACGCAGTGCAATCTCCTCACATCAAAATGTGACACCACAGCTGCATGTGGTGGATTTGTACAGTCATGCAGGCAGACTGTACGAGGGGAAACTCTTAAATCTTGTATTCTGGACTTAAAAAATAAACGTCCTTGTTCCTTGTAAACACATGATGCATACTAACACACCGCACATGCATGCATATACCCTTCAGCAGGGCCCAGAGTGGCGCCGTCAGGGGGTGTGGTGGAGCAGGTAGTGTCGCCCATGGCTTGTATGCGCTCAACCCACCAGGGGCCCATAGAGAGATTGTCCCTTTAGGCCAGGAACCTGCCCACAAAGACAGGAAGTGGAACCCTTCCACCTGATACCGCGCCACTGCAGGGCCCCGGGGGAGAAACATTTCACCGTGACGCCCATGATGGATTAGCTGCTGTTCCCAAAATGTGTTTACCTAGGCGCACGCAGACGGTTAGCAGCAGGCTGCTCCGCATACAATGGAGGCAAACAAGGTAGCAGAGGCTGCGGAGCAAATAAGGCCACGCTTTAGGAGAAAAAAGTCGCAAGTGAAACAGTGCAAAGGCAACGTGACGGAGTGGGAGGCTTCGGAGTCATTACTCATTGTTGTGCGTTGTCAAACGAGATTAACCCTTTCATCTGTTCAAGCCAAGCAGCCGTGGAGCAGTCCGGTGACAGCCGTGCTCCTTCGCCTTTCTTCTCTCCCTTTTCTTTGATGCAGTTCCAGTCCAGCAAACTAACTCACCGGGTCCTTTCATCAGGCGGCAGCGCACCATAAAAAATGAGTGGTGCGGCCTGCACACAATCAGGCTGAACCACATTCAGCATCATGGGTCAGACTCTAACACAGGGACCTTGTCTCAGGTCAAACCAAAGTTCCCCTCCACCCGTCAGACCTGTCACACAAACTGATAACAGGCTGTATAATGGAAATACATTGGCACCTATACAATGTTGTGTAACACAACTTGACTGCACCATATGTTCTGCCAGACAAACAATATGACAATATAAATCTAGTATAATTGAAAAATGTACTTAAGTAATTTGCCTCATCACTGCCAAACGTGACTGTTTAGATTAAGCTGCTTAAAACGTCCTGTCACAGCACATCAACATAGACGAAATATGATTAGGACGTTGTGTCATAATATTGTTAGATATTAAACTAGAGCTCATGCTGCTCACACTATTTGAACTAGAAGGACACTAAGTAGAGAGTATAGCTCCATCAGTCCCCTTTACAATTCTATCAAGATGAAAACTGCTCACAATCCAATCATCAGTTCCCAAAATGTGTTCGATTTGTTTCATCCATATTTATGAATTATTTCCTTGGAAAATGAAATAATAATACCTAATACCTCAGAAAGCTAAAGAAAGTGGGGGAAAAAACCTGGATCTGCCCCCTGATTTGAATTTGGATTCTTTCTTGACCCATACCACATCCTTCCATCAAGTTTTGTGGAAATCTATTCAGTTGTTCTAGTTTAATCTGGTTTAAATCAATTTAAAAAAACATTCAAACCAACAAACTAATGGACAGGGGTGAAAACGTAACCTCCTTGGTGAAGGCAATAATAAAACTGCAGGTGCTGCATTGCTGAAACTTCAGTGGAAGTGAGTGGACTCTGATTTGTGAAATTGTTCAATAAACAATCTAATGTATTATGTATGGTCTCAACACTACTGCAGATGAACCCGACAATGATCAACATGATCAGATAACCATGAGCGGTGAGCATCAACACGTGCTTGTGTGAGTTGAGCGTCCCTTTGGCTTTCCGATCCCTTTCCTGCAATCCATCTGCAACCTTCTTCTTCATCACATCTCCCTCTCATCTCTCCTCCTGTCGTCTCTCCTCTCAGCAGCAGGCTGTACAGTCTGGGTCTCTCTCTCTCTCTCTCTATCTCTATCTCTCTCTGGGGGCTGCATGCTGTGTGTATGTGCCTGGGATGGCAGACAGGCCTGACCCATTTACCAAACGCTTTTATCCCCCCCTCCTCATCCTCCTGCTCCTTCGCTCCGTCTCTCAGTAACCACCGCTGACTTGCTGTACATTTGTATGCATCTCTATCACTCCGCTGTGTTTGGTATGTACGTTGGCTCCATTCGTCTGTCCGTCTCATTTTCCCTCTCGTGTTGTTTTTCCCTACAGAATGATGAGGTGGTGGTGGTGGTGGTGGTGGGGGGGCGGGGGTCCCTTCTTCATCGCCATTTGCATTCGAGAGGCTGTTTCACGGGATGCCACACACACTAATACACTCGATCCCTGCTATACCCACTCAGACGCTCGGTGTGTGCGACAACTAAAGATAGAAGGCAGACAGAGACGAGTGTGGATAATAAAGATACAAATATCACCGGAGACAGACAAGAGACAGCGAGGTGGACATCCGGTTGTCCGCATGATGTCTGCATCCAAGTGGCACACACGTGTAGAGAAAAGGCAGCAGCCAGATACAAATAACTCATGTTAGAAGACGCACAAACAGTTTTATCTGGAGTCAGTGCTTGAGTGTGTTGTGATGGATGAGCGACTGAACGAGCCCTTGACAGAGGAATGAGACAGTAATGACCCAACTCAGTTAGCTCGACTGAGTGTGTCTGCGTGGGGCGAAGCCTCGGCCCGTCACTTACAGCATGTACACTCATAAATCCTGATTGTTTTAGCTAATGATGAATCGCAAACAGGTAGAGGTGCACGCACACACACACACACACACACACACACACCCACACACCCACACGGAGCACTCACAATAACATAGACACCTGTACGGAGGTCGGGTTGTTTGCGTAAGTAAAGAGCTTAATAAAGTCTCACATCTGAGAAAACACAGCAGTGGCAGAGTCTAGACACTGACAGACAGGACACACACACACTGCAGACCCCAATTAGCTGACCCTAAACTTTACATACACACTCCTTGGTCTCTCTTTCTCTCTCACACGTCTCCTCTGTCACCTCATCTCCCAAAAATCCACCCCCCCACCCCCCCATCATGTGCTAAGAATATCACTTTCCTAGCTTGGCAGGTTTGGGGGACTATCCACAAAATACTTTTTCTTACATAAAGCTATATTACCATGGACTATAAGAGCCAAATACGAGGGAAACAAATACATGATTTTGAGATTTAAGTAATAATATTACGAGAATAAAGTTGTTACATTAACAGAATAAAGTCGCAATATAACCAGAATAAACTTCTATTACTTATATTATATTATGAGTACAGTATCAGTCTGTCAAACTGAGAGATGTGGAGCATCTTGTTAAGTTATACTTCTGTAGAAGTTTCACAAATAACTTAATACTTAATCTTTTGTCTCATCAGCACCACATTATCATAAACATCAGGACTTTGAAAAGATTGTGTAAGAAACTGTCAGACTTTGAGGAAGTTGCCTCTTTGTGGAAGAGAAAATGTTTGGTAGTGCTCGACTGCAATGTTATCGTTGGTTATGTCCATGTCATATTTAAAGGGGTTTCGTATTTTCTTAAGAACAATGAGATTGGTTCAAGATTTTTGATCGAAGAGAAATGGAACTCTGTCGAGCTTGCTGGCTATTTCTTGAAAAAAAAAAGTTTCCCTTATTCTGAAAATATTGCAAGTTTTTTCTCATTTAATTTGGACTTAATTCTTGTAATATTACAACTTTATTCTCATAATATTATAACATTATTCTCAAAATCTCGGATCACAGAATTTTCTGTCGTATGGCCCTACAATATTTTGTCCGAGGGGCAGATCCAGGGGTAGGGCAAGGGGGGCACTGGCCCCAGTTGAATCTGATTGGCCCCTGGAGTGCCCCTGTCCTGTCAGTAGTCTTTAAAACAAGCCAACAATAAATTTGACAATTTGCTCAGATTTGTTATTTCCTTAGCTTTTTTGCAGAACACATTGTGCTTGATCAGGGAAAAAATTTAAAAATTAATTAAATGATGTGTGGCTTTGCTCAAAGATATAGAGATAACATTAAACAAGGAATGACTTCATGAATGGAATGTGTCACCTTACCGAATCAAGAAATGTACATGCATGTTTAACATATTGGCTCCTGTGTCTAAATTGTGGCCCCTTTATGGCCCCTGATTCAGAAAAATCCTAGATCCACCACTGCACTGTCATAATAAAGGGATACACTTTATGAAATATGTTTTTCTTGCAAAACATTAATTGAGAAAATACCACTCTCGTTCTGCTAGCTGTGTGCTAAATGTGAAGCTACAGCTACCTCTCGGTTAGCTTAGCTTAAAGACTGGAATCGGCTAGTGTAGCTGTGTTCAGTTCCAACCAAATTCCTATTACCGCTACTTGTACTTAGTTTGTTAAATGAACAAAAATCTCCTTGTAAAAGCAGTGTTGTGACCAGGTGCTCTGTGTCCGACTGTTTCTCACATGATGGCAAAGCAGTGAAATGAGGTGAATGTTAATTAACGTGCATTAGAGTTTGGATAACCCACTGTGGGAAGCCGCACTCGTTGTAATGGAGACGTGAGCCTGAACCCGAGCTGCTTCCTCTGGTCAACACTTGGCCTCCGTTCACCCTGAGTCCTGTTGCTGTTGTTCCTCATGCGAAACCTCTTCACAACATGAAATCTAATCTCTCCCTTCGCTTCCTCCGACCTTTGGCTACAACTGTGGTTTTGGAGGGAGAAGAGTCTGGGGCTGCTTCCACGAGGTTAACGTCGAGCCGTGACCGCAGCCTCTCCCGCTCTTCCATCTTTGCTTCGACTCGCCGTCGACCGCAACCATGGTGAAACTACTGTCTGAGCCGTCAGTCTTCTGTCATCCCTCCATCCCTCCATCCAACACACATACTGGGTTTTCTTCAGCCACTCTGCTGCTGCTATTGATGTCGGACAACTCGGGTGTGTTTGGAAATCTTTACATGGGATTTTGTGGCCAGACTGTGTCAAGTGGATGTGGTTCCGCGGCCTGACAAACAGACTGAAAGCACACACTGTAAAGTACGAAGCTGCGTCAACAAACAGCCAGTGTGTTCACCTTGATCTGTCATTACCCCTCTGCTCACACACAGACACACACTGAGGGACACCAGTGTGTAGAAACCAAAGCCAGAGGCAACATAACAGCATCAAAGATTGAACGGTTTGCGCCGTGAGGAAATTGCTGCTCCACCTCGGTCTGGCTGGATGTCATCAGAGGCGTGGGTGGCGGAGGGATGTCAGGGCCTTGGTGGGAGAAAGTGGGACAAAAGGGGGAGGAATCAAACCGTACAGGGAGGGTTAGCACCTATCATTAACCACTCTGACGTCACGGCACAACACTGGAATTGGCCTGGGAGAAGGTTTGGATGGGACCAGAGAAAGTTTGGGAATAATTTTGCATGGACTTGTCCAGTTGGCCTCAGCCTTGGGGCCGAGACGTGACCTGAAGTTTAGGGTGTAACTCAGCAAATAAGGAGAATCTATTTTGAATCCACTGGTCGTGGAGTTTTAAATCTTTTCATACATCAGTTCCATGATGCTCATGTCAAACAATTAAATTCATTGAGTCTGTGAAAATGTATATTAGACTTTTGGTAATCCAAGTGTTCATCATAAGCAATTTAAACTCATACAATTCACAACTTCCTACAGAAAACTGGCAACCCTGCCTGATTTATAGCATAACAAATCTCCTGGCTGAGCAGATGACATTTCTAATCTGTCTACGGCATCAATTGCGTGCCCGTTTTATTCACTAGCAAATGGATCTTAACTGCCAGGACAAATATAACATCCATATACTGCAAATGTAATTTACCCGACTCACTCTTGTTATTGCATTTTTCCAGTCAATAGTCTCCTGATTCTGATGATTCTAAGAGGGAAAAGGCAGGCGGAGTATGCTCAGGCACTTTTGAAAATGACTTGTACAATTGATATCTTGTCAGCGTTGTATTATGTTCCTAATGATGATGACACACGACTTGTCTCGCGGTGGGGGAACAGGCACTCAAGGTCTTTACATTTATATAAATGTATTGACTATGTGCTGTGCCCCTGTAGCACTGTTGACAAAATGGTTAACTGATGGTAGCAGATGGGCCAGACTGGGGTTTGGTGAGTTCTGTGGAACTAATACGCCATCTAGTGGTACTGAGAGGACATGTCAATCTAACACAGTTATTTCTCTGCAGAGTTGAGTTATTTATAGACACCCAGGAGGAAAATAACCAGCACTTACAAGCATGGTTTTGAGGTTACTGTAATTTACTTTGTATTCCCATATTAATTTTAATTGTTATTAAAAATTAACCTTTTACTACGGTCAATAGTTACTTAACAAATATTTCACATAGGAACATCAGTCGATTAATACAAAATATAGTTAAAATTAACTCAAAAATGCAACATTCAAATACTGCTTAAATATAAATGCATCATTCATCTCAGTGGAGTGAATATCTCCAAACAATCCAAATTATCAGTTCTTTAAATGTTTCATCAAGTTTCACAATTTAATCCTCAAAATGTTTTTACAAATGTGGAAAAAATGCCCTATGTTGCAATGTTAAAGAAAATGATAAAAAAAGTAATGGTCCAACCCTTTTTTCCAAATTCACACGATAATTAATTTGGTTCCTTCCTGGCACATGCTGCATCCTTCCTAGTTTCGTAGATATTTTATTCCCTGAAAAACTAACCAAGTAACAGGTATCACACATATTACACACAGATATACATTTTTTGTCATTTACATGTATTGAGCTGAAAATACTTCAATTTAAAAAATGTAAAATCATTAATCAAAACTAGAATCTCTCATCAACAATAGAGTTCAGAAGCTTTGCTGTTTCACTCTAGTTCGAGTTCAGGTCCATCCTCTTTGCTGGAATAATCCTTGAGATGTAACTTTAATGTGACTGGACTCTACCTGTGACACACTGAATTCATTAGACATGTATGTATGTAAGGTCCCACAATCAACTGTATTTCAGGACAAAAAGAAAGTCATGAACTCTGAGCAACAAAACTGGTTAGGCACAGATCTAGGGTATAAAACAGTTTGCACCGCTCTGTGTGTTCTCAGGGCCACATTCTAATTGTGAAATGGAAGATTTGGAAGTGAGTTTGGGAACACCAGGACGCCTTCTGTAATCAAGCCAAACTGAGTACACGGGAGAGTTGAACTATTGAATTAAAAAAGACTGAGCCGTTTAGGAAAAACAAACATCATACCGTCCCTGTGATAATGCATGATGGTGGAAGCATCACGGTATGGAGGTGGTTCTCAGCAGCAGGGACAGGGAGACTAGTCAGAATCAAGAGAAGGATAAATAGATACAGAGAAGAAAACCTGCTCCAGAGTACATGTGACCTGAGACTGGGTCAATAGGTCTTTCTATACGACAGTGACCCAAAGCATGCAGCAGTCACAAGTCTGGAGCGTCTTTGTGAAAAGCTTCTACATAATTAACACAAAGGGTCTGAATAGTTTTCCTTATATTTTGTAAATTCTAGTCTTTCAGCTAAATTTAAAAAATAAAATAGGGAATAAAAGCAGATACTTTTTGAAGTCACTGTAATGTACAGTACAGACCATAAACTATAAATAAAGATGGACGACATGTATCCACTTCCTCCCACAATCTTGAAATGAAGCTAAAATATCCTGCTTACAACACACAGTGTATTCAGAGACATTCTGCCCAGAAGTGAGTGAGACATCAATCACGTTTCACCCTTTATAGCACCAAATAACTAATTAAAAACAAACTTGCTAGTAATATAAACCCTGAAACAAAAACTACCTAAAACGACAGAAACCATCTTTGAGGAAAATATATTTGACTAGTACTTTTACTTTTTAGTTTGGTCCATGTCCCCTTCACTAACATGGAGAAGATGGGGTTTATTATCTATACTGCAGCCAGCCACCAGGTGGCGGTTGACACTTTAGCTTCACTTTTGGGGAGCGGTCATGACATCCATCTATATATAGATTATGGTACATACCAAACAGGCATGAACTGTCACCAGCAAACCAATCACAACTGATAAAAAAGACTGCTGTAACATATACAATGAAAACACAAGTATTTATTTTACTCTATGTGCTTTACAGTAGAATTTCAAAATTAACCATGGATCACGGTTAGATTTAGTACCCAACAAACAACCACAATGGAATGTGAACAGTTCTATCAAAAATATCATAAACACAGATGTTCTGCAGCGGTAAATTAATATACGAAAAACACTGATCATGTGACAGTACCGTAACCAATTTGAATAAAACTAAGAAAAAAGATCCATATCAATGAGTGAAAGAAATAAACAATACTGTTAAGAAGACAGCTACTGCAATGAAAATTAATACTCAAAGAAATGCTAAATTGACAAATGAAGTAACAAAGAAGTCAGTAATACTAAGTTATTTGGCCCAAATTAGCCAAAAGTTTATTTTCATTGAAAAGATTATTATATCACAAAATATTTCCCAGCATAGTATTTCCAGCTTGGATATTCCCTTATTTCTTGCAGGCGTTTGAGAATACCTTTACAATTCCATGGTATTATGGAATGTAGGAATAAAGTGGCTAAGTGCCGTACGACTAGGCTGTGCGATGTGACGATAAAAACTGTGTGACATGAGAAAAACATCTATCATATTATATTATGCTCAATTGTTTTCAACTGCACGGATGCAGGCAGGAAATCTGAACAAAGGCAACACAAACAAACACGGAGGAGAGTGTTCATGACACAGAGCGGGGTGATTGTGGACAGGAGGAGGACTTCGACCAGCCAAGAATAAAAAAAAGGAGCTCACACCTAAAAGAGTAGTTGTGACCTCTGGAGCATGGACGTGGACAAGGTGTGAGAAATCAGACATGGAACAGAAAACAGTTCTCAAATGATGGCGCAGAATTGTCCCCACAACAAACCCACTAACCTTATTCAGCACCTTCATAAGATTCATGAATCATCAACATTATGGAGACGTTCTATGGATGAAAGCCACATCAGGGCAGTCATGCTCAGAACACACATGTAAAGCGTTCTTGGGTCTCTTGAAAGGTGCTATATAAATTCAAGTTATTATTATTATTATTATTATTAATAAAACAAACCCTAACCCTTACTAAATAAATCATAAAAAGATGGATGGAGATAACAGCCGATGTTGTAACTTAACATCTACCAAATATACACAGTCAAGAAAAGGTATGACGAGTAATAATATGAATTGATGTTATGTTGTTATGTCTTGAAAGGAGATTTTGGTCGTATCGCACAGCCCCAAGTACAACTCCCCTTGAATTGTTTATCTCTCACAGATTTGCTTGAGACGATTTAAAAGATTAAAAAAAGTATTTCTGAAAGTTTGTAGAAATGTTAGAAACTGAAGACCTCTGAGCAGGAAATGTTCAGTACTGAACACTAACATGTTAAAAGACTACATTTCAAAATATGTGGAAAGTTAAGACACTGTGAGCAGCCTAAAAGTGCACCATCTTCAAAAGTGGAAAGCTAAAAAAACAAGAAAAGTACATCCATCTGCCAACTCATCATCCTTTCTCTTTCCCCCTCGTGTAAATCTGTCCATCTGTCAACCGGGGCGTCTGTAGCAGGCACCCTGGTAGGTAGTGGCGTTGAAAATACTGAACATGTCTCTCCTGACAAAAGACAGGAATTTCTTCAGAGGGCAGAGGGGCTGGCCGGCATGATGGTTGTGGGAGCGACAGAAGGTGGTATGAAATGTTACATCCTCGCCGTTGTACAGCACCCTGATGAACAGTTCCCCATCTTTTGCTTTGCCAGCTTTCTTTTTCAGCTGCCCTTGCATTGTTGGGGGACTCTTCCACAGTTCAAACACCACTCTGGCTGCGAAACGTGGGAACCTGGCCTCCTCCAGGCCGAGGGCGCTCAGCAGCGGGGCCATGGTGACGTCATGAGCTGAAGAGACGGTGAAGACCTCCTCGCCGCCTGCTCGAGGCTGTCTTCCAGCCTCGCTGCTCTTGGCAACACGCTCCATCTTGGCAGCCGTTCGGTTCAGGTAGGGGTACATAGCCAGTATGGCATATTTATGGTACAGCCCCACTCTTCTCCGATCCACCTCATCATCTAACTGCTGCCGACGAATCACAGCAAACTGTGCCATTGTCAGACATCCACCACTGCCACTCTCCGCCATGCGAACACATGGGAAAGACAGGCCGTGGCACAGGTGGCACAGCAGGGAGTCTATAGGGTTAGCAGCTCTGAGCTGGCGGGTAGGCAGACCCAAAGTCCGCGCCATGTCGGCGTAATTCCTCTCCAGCTCGGTATCGGCCACCCGCAGACGATACTGCCGCTTCTGCTCCTCCTCGAGGTATCTGTTCCTGGCGGGGCAGTCACAGGCCGAGCCGCAGAATAACGTGCTCCACTGGTGACGCATGGTCAGCTTCGTCCAATCAAAATCCGGGAGGAAGCCGTAGAGGAAGGCCAGTCCGCTCTGGAGAGTCCTGCTCTTACCTGTGGTCTCCACCCACAACTGGCGAGGCATCCAATTGGAGGGGAGAAGATTGTGGTGCTTGTAGGCTTGATGGAGGAGCTGCCCATTGTGTAGGTGCTGCACCACACCTGGAATAGGGCAGGGACAAAATGAAAGCTGATATTTTTTAAATAGATATTTATATCTGATTAATTCTTATAAGGAACAAGACATTTAGTTTAAAATTCACTTGATAGAAAGATTTATCATTTTCAGGTGAACTGACTTTACCAACAATAATCCTGTACAAAAAACAAGACTCTGAAGCTGGGCTCAGAGAACAGGAGTTCTAAAAACCTAATCTATTTTAAAGTTGAGCTGCATCATGAACATAAGGAGAATTTATCTCTATAATGTTAAACATGCCAACATCCCAAGATTAGAAAAATAATGGCACATCACAAATTATAGGATATTAAGATTATTGATGCAGAGTCAGTGATGCACCACCTCACGTCTCTCAAGTGACCTCATGGGAAAGCCAACGTAAACAAATTGGAGGCTGGCGTGGAGCCACAACTGGCTCCAATGTTAGCAGAAGGGTAAACGAGGCTGGATGAGAAAGTAGTGAGAGAAACACGGTCGACATAGGTTATCTATCCTTCCGGTGAGATTTAAACTATTTAGAATCTCAACAGTAGCATGCTAGCTGGTCTCTCTGTCCCTCTCATTGGCTGTTGTGATTTTGCTCAGAAATCTTCTTGAGTTTAAAGCCTAAATATCAAACACAATTATCAGGGCAGCCCTGATGATTGACTTGACGTAGTGGAAGGATTTGACCCCAGAGGGCGGTGTGAAAGCAAGGATTGCTCACTCTGCAGCTCTTTCTGAGGACCGAAATGTTCCCAAAAGTACACTGCACACTGAATGCTGGACTTGAAGAGTCTCAGTCGACTGAGGGGTCTCAGACTGATAATTCCAATCTTTGACTGTCGGGGGGCAGCCCCAAAATAAATGTGTAATATTGATCAATAGGACAGTTTTGGTTCATGAGAGTAGATGAGATCTTGTGGGGATGAGACCTTCCTTCCCTACCTGTCTGTGTGAGTTCTCCCATCTCACAGACACTGTGGTTGGGCAGACGGGGAGCAGAGCCCAGTGATGATTCCCAGTGGCCTCGGCTTCCTTGGCCCATGTGGCTGATGAAGGCGTTCAGCAGGGGGTGGGATGGCCGCCTAAGGGAGGTGAGGGACAACCAGAAGTAAGAAACACATAATGGGACATTACATTTACACTCATGGCTGCTAATGTTATTCTTATTGTTGTTGAAATATTGCGATATCATTGTGATTTCATTGCGATGCTGACAAAGATGGTTTCACTTAAACAGTTGTTAGAGTGCATAACAAATTAAAGTCTTAAAGTGTCTCTGTTTTAAAACATTATCAAAGTAGACAGGAAAACAAACTCAATCAGTCAATTTTCCGATACGCAGAAAATTCTTCACTATTGATACATAGCTAATTTTTAAAATGATACAATTAAAGTGCAGGTACATATGTATGCTGGTTTATACTGGCCTCGAGTTCCCTTCTTCATCCAACTTCAGAATAAAACTTGAGCCAATGTCAGTAAAGAGACAGTGCTCCTGTTTTTTCAATTTACATAAAAATATTATTCTGTTTAGAATGGGATCTCTGGGTTCAGTATGTAACTCCCAACATCCACCACCAGGGGTCTCTCTAACACAGCTGAGCTACAACACGTGTTCAATATGTGTGGGTGGGAATATGGGAGATAGAGATAAAAAAAGATGAAAGAATTTGGACACACAAGCGCACTCACACGCGCACTCACACACGCTCTCACACACGCTCTCACACACACTCTCACACACTCTCACACACTCTCACACACTCTCACACACACTCTCACACACACTCTCACACACACTCTCACACACACTCTCACACACAACCACAATCCCACCCAGGGTTGAGGGCAGCAAGAGGAGCAGTCAGTGAGCTCATAGATTAGAGATGATGAAGATTACAGTTTAATATAACAGATCTGCAAGAGCAGCACCAGATCAACTCGCTCAGATTAACAGAAGCATACGCACGTACTCTCACACACACATACACACAGGCACGCACGCACGCACGCAGGCACGCACGCACGCACACAGTTTCCATAGTGATCATGAACTGGTTCAGCAAGACTGCATTAAAAACACAACCCTCTGTCATTACCCTTAAATCACACTTGTGATTATTGTTACGGGCTGAGCACAGTACAACACACTACAACCACTACATTATTATGGAATATGTATATATTGTTTTTTGTATGTTGTTATTTCTCTTAAATTAAGGCTTTAAAGCACAACTCTGATTTCAGAGCTCATGTGAAAATATAAGCCTAGATTTTCTATTTTAAGGACATAGTTTCCTTTTGTTGTCAGTTTGCATCAGCATCTGTCATCACCATCTATCCTCTCTCTGCATTATCAGACTAAAACCACATGAACACATGGGAGTGGTGAAGTGAAATTAGGTGCCCACCGCTGCTCTATTCTGTTCTGTCGTCAGCAGATGAGTTTGCTGAGGGGAGTGGGGAACAATCTGGATTACACTGGGAGACGGGATGTCAGCGGACAGGGACTGCGATGTGGACAAAGAGCCAGCCGGGCTGTCTATACAGCTGATTGTTGCTAACCAAAGATTACAGATCCCAATTACATTAAGCAGGGATTATTATCACTGAATAGGTTAGGGAGAGAGATTAGTGAGGAAGGGATGGAGAGATGAGGAAACAGAGTTGAGATAAATTAACGAAATGAATAAACAGAATAGGATGTGATGGTGCGCTCTAAACTGAGGGAGAGAGGAAAAGAAGAAGCGGAAAGAGAGAGGAGATGTGGCCTGCTGGAGAGAGAGCTCAGTTAACCGCAGACGGAGACAGTTGGTCAGGAAGCTGGTGCCAGCGCACACGCACACGCACACACACACACACGCACACGCACACACACACACACACACACACACACACTGAGCGCTCTGTAAGGGTCCAGCCCAGGGCATATGCTCAATGAGATCCCTGTAATTACACCCTGGTCTAAATAAAAAGAGAAGTACCTACATTATTACCAGGACCCAGACATTTGAAACAGTAATTTAATGTTCCATCTGCCTCCAACATGAGCACATTTAACCCACAAATAATCCAGAAACACACTTTAACTGTGTGCTGAACCCACACAGCCTCCCTGTGGTGTCTCAGGGACAAAACCTCAAGTTTTCTAATGCATATTTAAAGGATTTGAAGGGTTTAAACATGTTTCCAGCCTTCTTTCATTTGACATAATTGAAACTGTATTAAAAAGGACAAAAAAGTGATAGTAAAACTGCTCATCTCGAACAGAAAGAGAAAGGAGGAGAGGAGCGATCGTGGGACATGATGTCATGAAGATGAGAAGTAAATAGGCCAAAGTTCAGACAGAACATCTGGAGTCTTGACGAAGATAAGGGATTTGTTTTGAGACACTTGAAGCCTGATGTGACTAAATGTAAAGTGTTCAGTGCGCTGTGGACATGAACAGCTTAAATCTTACTTATAATTCTGAACTGTGCAATAATGGATTATTTTCCAATATAAAGAAATTATTTTTGGTTAATGAATAAAAGATGTGGAATTCTTATTCCCCATTAAAAAAAACCATGGTGGAGTTTTCCACTCTCGGGTCACACCAGGTTCCAGCACAGTTTACTGCTCAGTTGAAGGGCTGCTGATTATCAGTTATAGGATATCACATGTACAAAAACTGTTCATTGTCAGCTCACGATTCAGTGGAGGGCAGATGTTTGGACGTGTTGTTGATATTCTTCGACAGAGTGAGCAGGATGGTTAACATCTTAACAAGTTTGAACATCACGTGGGAGACAATGCATTTATTCTGAAGTTCTCCTGGTTTTGAAAATGTTGTTGCTGGCTGGTGTGTAGACATGCAGAGTATTGATAAACCACATCGACATATTAATGCAAGTTAATTTGTTCAAAATGTGACTAAATATATGAACAAATAATGTAAGCTATTTAAAAAACAAAATATGAGGCATAAAGATGCCAAAGGTGCTTGTGATGTGACGTTGAAATTTGGTTCAGATAATAGCCTCCATAAGATGATCCCTAAAGACCTTGATGACCCTTTGATTTGCGTGTAGTGCTGCCTAGTGAATTCATCTTTAAACTATTTTTGTGATAATAGATTGAGACTCTTTTGTTGTTGTGAGGTTCACATTTGTGATTTTGAGTGAAATGGTCAGCCACTGAATGAACTGCCACACATTCATGTTCCCCACAAGATGAATTGTAACAACTCTGGTTACTGATATTTCATCTATGATACTATTTCAATTGTCTAGTACTTTGATTATGATTAAAAACCTGCTGAACTAATAATTTTCTCATCAGTCAGATGAACTCTGTGTTAAGTGCTAATAGCAGAGAGCTAAATAAGACAACATAGGGTTTTTTTTCTATCATGGGTGATTTGTCAGGATTTGTTTTTCCAGTGCGACGCACAGTCATGTTAAGTTGTGTACCCTGACGACATGTTGGAAGTATGCGGGTCACAAACCACAGTAAGAGCCTGTCACACATGGTATTGTTGTATTCCTCACTCAAAGATTTTCAACTGATCTACAGACCAAACAGTGCAGAATATATTCGCATCTGGTTCATTAGACTTGTTTGTACTGTGGAATAATGCTGCTAATGAAGCTCTACTAATCTGCTGACAAACACATTTAGCATCTGAAAGCATTAGTAAACACAAGTGCCTCAAATCATACAAATTCAGATAGAAAGGACTATCACTGAGACCTGAAAACAGAGAGACTTTTAAAACTGAAGTTTGTCTCATCACTGGCAGAGCACATACAGTACGCAGCTGTACAGACTGAGAGGAGACCGGCACAGGTTACCAGGACCACACTGGCACAGAGCGACTGCCCCCTGCTGTGACGCTTAAGTGGAAACACATGTCCTGGAGGCTTGGATTGGCAAAGCTCGGCTAAAGAGAATGAACCCCAGCCCATGGAAAAAAACATTAAAACCAAATGCATAGTAAACATCAGCCTATTAGCATTCAACTCAAGTACAGACCTGCCAACATGAATGATGGTATCTAGATATCGTCTGTCTCTGCTTTATGTTTCCTCATTGAAAACCAGGGTGTTATGGATGCTGACTGTTCTATTGTTACCTTTCACACAAAGACACAATGACCAATACGCATGTCATTGTGTCTTTGTGTGTGAGATGTGGCTTTTGACACAATTGGTTTTATACTAATACGCACATCACATAACCGTTAAATGCGTGTCGGTGTAAACAGGAAGTAGATTGTCTACTCACAGTCGGCTGCCTTACAGAAAATACGACTAGAAACAACAATGGTAAAAATTAAGAGCACAAATTTCTTTGCTTGGTAAAAACAACACGGTGGAACTGTTACTGACAGTAAGTGTTAACGATTTTCATTCGCCGCTGGTAGTAGAGTAATGACTGATAAGAACCAATCAGGAAGCAAATGAGGGTGAATGCATCATCGTCTCCAAATGTTTTCGTTTTCTTCCTGTCCAGACTCCAAACAACATCGCAGCCTCAGGGTTTTCAAACTAAAACTGGGAAAGCAGCATTTCCAACCCTCACTATTTTAGGTGCTTGAAAACAGAGTTTTGTGGTTGTAGGCGTAAACGTGGCAACAGTGATAGTGTGGATGTAGCTTGAGAGGCAGGTATAGTATACTGGAAGTGTAACAGGCACCACATTGTCAACTAATGTGTTCTGGATCTAATTTCACATCTTACTACTGAGACAAAGAAATAGGTGTGCAGCATGACTGATCATGACACAGTATATTATATTTGGGAGTTGAGTAACACAGCCAGAAGCTACAGTGCATAATGACCTCATGAGGATAAGAAGGTAGAGGTCATCTCTGCTTTTTACTTTAACTTTCTCAGTAAGTACAAACAACAAAATGTAAATGTCAGCAATGAAAGCATCCCGACCTCCATACTAAGAGGCTTTTGTGCAGGATGACCCACTTTCAGCTCCAGTTCAAAGACCAAAGGTATTGAAAATATCTAATAATCAAATGAACATGACAGATCAACTGCATCATATCAATCTGAACCGCAGCTGTCTGTGCCAGCTCGTAAGATTACAGCGTGCCTGTCCTTGTCCAGATGTGCAAAGCTGATGAGGCTGAAGTGAAAGCCTCGTGCAAAGTTAAATTAGGCTCAGTCGGGAAATCAGGTACACAACCCAAAAAAAAAAAAACTGTGAGAGGCCGCAGGGAATTTAATGACCACATGGTGGAAATAAATCATCCTGGAGGATGTGGGCGCACGTGTCAAAACCATCTGACCAAACCACATTTTCTGGATTTAAAAGCTGTTATCCACATGTAGAGTTAACATAAATTTAAGGTAATGTATTCACACCAAGTGCAAAAGTGCTGATTTCAGATTTCTGAAGCTGAGGTGCTGAAGCAAGCCGGCTCATCAAGCCTCTAAATGGGCAGCAGAACCAATGAGAAGAGACAGTGGCAACCAGAAAAAAAGTTACAGTTGACAAAATACAGCATAATGAATAAAATGAGAAAACAATATTAAATCAAGCATTTGCGCCTTTTTCAGACTTCCTGCTGTAGTAACAGTTCTGCTCTGCTCAGTGAGGATGTTGCATAAATCGTCAACTCTGTGTCAAAAGACCACAATGTTTATGTTTGCGTACCCATCTGAACGAAAGCACAGCAGAACAGATGTAGCAAAACAAATGTACCCGCTGTCGCTGACACATGAAGAGACTGCAGAACCAAGGGATTGTGAAAGTAAATCAGGTTTGCTCCAGCGCACGTACATGCACACACACTTTTTGCCCGTCGATGTTATTGTCAACTCTTCTAATGTCTAGTTTTCATTTTATTTTCTAAAATATTTGCCTTTGTTTTCAGTTTTTCAGTTTATTTACATTTATATTGTTCAGCTTCAAAGCTTCAAGAGTAATTGTAGCTCAATTGCATCATGTGAAATTGGTTTAAATAAAAAGTAGTTTCTGACACACCATCAAAAACTGTGGTGTGTGAACAAGATAAGCTTCACAAGCTTTGCTGCAGGGTGATTGTCATAGATTACATTATATTCTACAGTATTTCTGTATTTCTGGTATTTATGCATTTGCAGTGTTTACCTTGGTGCTATTTGATATCATAGAATAATTTTAATACCAATTCAACAATTTGCACATCATTCTGAAAACAGCCCAGTCCATTTCCTTGGTTTCACATTACCAAGTAAACAGTCTCAAGAGTCCTTTCAACATATATTCATTCACTTCAGAAAATATGACCACGACATACTCATTCTGAAATTGTGACATTTAGTGCGTTATTCGATTTTTGGTGGAACTGTGTTTGTACCTGCTGGGGGACAGGGTGCAGTCGATGGCTGGTCGCTTGGTCTTGGGGATGTAGTAGAGTGGGTAACGGTCTCCATGGCGAATCATCACCTGGACAGACAGCAGCTTGTAGTCGGCAGGACTGTGACCTGTGAGGAGACACTCATTAGCATCATTATAAAATCCATATTACACTGGTTAATTAAAAGAACGTGTTAGAGATAACTCAAAGGTAGGAGTCTATGGAGTCATAGTGTAGTGGTTCCAATGATAAGAAGAGTGACAGTAAGTTCCTTTTTTAAGTCCCCTTCCATATATTCAGTTAGTTTAGTTTGTAAAGCAACACAAAAAAATCCAGTTCGGGATTTCACTGTTTTCACCAAACATCAAACATCCTGCTTCAGTTTCCCTGAAAGTGAAGATAAAGAAAACTCTCAAATAAAGATCCACACAGCCCCAGCTAAAGAAAACTAGAAGGAGGAAGTGGACAATTAGTTCCAATGCTTCCACCAACTCACAGTTACTGGTAATTGCTTGCTACCAAATCCACTGGGACATTTAAATGTTATATCCCTACCTACGTTTCCTGGGAAGGATCAGAGGAAGGATTTTTGTTTTCCAGATTCACAGGGATCCAAGATGCACTTCAGAGTCGAATGGACTTATCGCACTAATGCGGTGAGATCCCATACTGAGTTTCGCATCGCATACTGGGGCTGGACTTTCAAGAGACAGAGCCATTTCACTGACTTACTGGATCTAAGTCTAAGATGCCACTGCATATTTGCTTATAGGCAAATATTTGTATGACTTTTCAGTGGAGGAGTAAAAACAAAATACAAGGTTCGATGTTTCTATGCTGGAGAGAGAGAGCACACTGCAGCTTTATAGATGATGCAATCTAGTGGAAATTACTTTTGTACAATTAACACACCCCCTGAGTACTGACACACTAAATCTGATATTATTACTATATTAAGTATTTATGCGTTATCCATTAAATCATCAGTTTCTAGCAGTGACAGAGTTCGTCCAAATCTGTTTTTAATGCTCTGAAATAGTGATGCGGCCAAATTGGAAAGAATTAACTTGATTAACTAAGTTCATTGACTTTTGCTGTCTGGTTTCACATTAGTTCAGATTGAGGTCTTTCGGAAATACAAATTATACATGTAAGTAACATGTCAATGAAGGCCATTGGTGCTCAGATAAGGTTGATTTTGAGTGGGTCAGTGTGCCGGTCTCACCCTCCCAGGCCTGTTCGGTGTGGTTGGGGGTGTTGCAGTAGCCATAGGCCTCAGATATAGGGTTGGGTTCCTGGGTGTGAGGCACCGGGAACACCCTCTTTCTACTCTTCCCCAGAGCCACCCCATGGCCTCCATCTTCAGCCTGGAACGGTCGCTCCTCCACTATGGGGGTGATGGGGATCAGGTTCACTGGAGAAAAAGAGATTAATAGAGGAGAAAGAGGTATAAAGAAGATGAAATGAATAAAGAGAAGGGCAACTGATACAAATTCAGAAAACAGAGAGAAAAAAAAAACTAAAGGTGTGCAAAGAAAAGCCAGCCCATCTATTGATGATTGGCTCTTTTGTATTTGGTACCCATCCCTTGACCCAATCAATCAGTATCACGCCTCCTGACAAAACACAGCAGGGTTAGGGTTATATTCGACAGGCCTAATATTGATCATGTATTATTCAGCATGCTAATATTTGGGAATTGCCACAAAGCACAGGCTGATGTCATTAGTTTTGCAGATGTCTGTTCATATAATTAAGTGTTGGCTAAGTTTGACCTGATTACATTACCTTTACATTTCATGACAATCCAACTAAGTGAAACAAACAAAAATTCAGAGAATCATCTTGATCATTTGGCTTCATCTTCTGGACACCATGGACATCTGTACCAGATTTCCGGGCAATCCATTCATTAGTGGTCAGAATATTAAAAACAGACGGATCAACGTGGTTGTCCTTGGAGCAAAACTGCTGCTAAAATGAAAGAAGAGTCATTTTTGAAACTGATGGTGTTAATTACCAAGATCGATTCACAGGCAATAATTCATAGTTTGGAACACAGAAATTCAAAAAAGCCAACTGACCAGGCAGTGGCAGAGTGCTCAAAATGAAGTAAACCAGTGCAACCGTAGTTCATCTCCATGTCAACAGCTCTATTCCACCAAACTCCTCACTGTTACCAGTGTGTTGCCTGGACACCAGTGACCTGTGACCCCTCAGAGAAATGGTCCAATGGGGGTAGAGGTGTTGTGGGAACTGGAAGGTCCATTCACAAATATCCATCTCTGAAGAAAGACAAGTTGAAGCCAGATGCCCCTTTGGCAAAACATTCCCAAATCCTTTCCGACAGCACATCTCTGCCTGAACAGTTGCAGCCATGTTGCCTCTCCTGAACACCGTGTGCTGATATACTACATGTATCCGTTTCAGGTCAGCTTATAACAAAAAATAATAACAGACTAACCTGAACTGTAAACATTCAAGTGATACATTATTTAGATATTTTCAGCTTCCCCAGTGTGAGGATGTGCTGCTTTCCTTTGTATTACATTTTAGTACATTAAATATCTTTCCATGTTTCTTCCAACCAATCATCTACTACCCAAATTCACAATGTCACCTTGTGCTTTAGACAACTGTGATGGGCATTGTCACAATGTCCTGGCATTTCATAGCCCCAAACAATTTCAAATCATTGAAATAAATAATCAACATATTAATTGAGTGTAGAAATAACTAGAAATGCACCCAAATAAATTCTACTATCAAACCATCAGCTACCATATGGCTGAAGACAAAAAACTGTAAATATAAAACTTCTACAAAATACAAATGAATCCACAAGCTTTACTATGTTGATACATGACCAACTTTTATGCAAAGAATCTTGAGGGGAAATTAAGGACCTTGCTGTTAAAAGAGTAAACTAGAATCAGCTGATACACTCGGGGCAGCAAAGCTTTAAAGAGGCTTCTCTATGTTAATTATCATATAAAACTAATAGATTAATACTGGTCAAAGTGATCTCAATCAGGACTAGTCATAAAACAAATAAGAGCAGTGACTTTTGATGGCAAACTTCATGTTTAAAGCTTCAATCAGGATCAACTGGGCAGAAAACAAGCATATTGAGAGTCCTACAGGCCAATGTTTAAACTAATTTTCTGTATTAAGTTATCTTTCAAGTTAAATAGGTGTAAATGTCGTCTCTATTTCTAAGCAAGCTGTTAAGTCTTTGATTAAAAAGAGTTTCGATTTTTTTAATTTAGATTTCTGTAAAAACTCACCACTGACGAGGGAGAGGAAAAGGTGTGCAGCGACGGCGGAGACCATTTTGACGATGACTCTGTAGCTTGAGGTCTAGCAACACACACACTGGAGCTCATTCATTACCATAACCTGTCCCCCTTACTGCTGTGTGCCCGTTATACTGCCACCCCCTCACACACGCACGCACACGCTGCCTGAACTAACCAAACTTTCAGAGGCCAGTTCAGTCACAGTCGCCTACACAATGGAGCTTTTGTAAGTGGCTGCCCAACACTACCAAGTGCATACACAGCACTGGCACACAGAACATACTGTGGCGCACACACACACAAATTCGTACACCCACACTAAATGTGGCTGGAGTAATAAGACTTTAGAATAGTTGTCTAAGAGCGCTTTCAACAAAGTGGACGATTTAATTCGACATAAGAAAGATCATAAATCTCTTCAGTGAATATGCAGTGTTAATGTGTGTATGTACAAACCCAGAGCTAAACACACCAGACCCTGTAAAATCTTTCACCTGTTTGTTGGTGTGAAATCATCACTAAGCAGCTTGACTTCTACCTGAAGGCAATGAGAGTGCTCTGCCTCAAAAATGCACACAAACTAATGTGTCGTCTATAGCACCGCAATCATTAAGGGGTGAACAGCTACTCACTCAAAGCGGTTTGGCCTGAACTTAAAAGGTGCGTCCCCACTTATACTACCTGACTCCACAGTGATGTGAACTGGTAGCACTGTGGAAACCATTGGTTCAAATATTGACACAGACTAACTGCTGTATGTGTACAGATGGACACGGCTACTTAAAGCAGTTCATCATATAGACCAACCTACATCCTGGCTTTTTAAATCAGATGTACACAAATAGAAGCACACAAATCAAAATCAAACATGTGGCTTTATAAACAATCTGCATGGACACTAATCTTAATCTAAGTAGAGATTAAGATCCTCCTCAGCACATTTAATTAACCACTGATGCTCACTAATACAGCAAAAGCTAAGGACAACTACTGATACGCTCCTGATGACCCCCAATGTTGATCTGAATCCTCTAATAGAAAGTGTTGACTCATACAGAATGTGATGTGATTCGTTTTCGATTTGAATCACTGCATCCTATGGGACCATAGACACATCAAAAAAAGTTACTGATCATATGGTAGGAATCCATGATGTCGATATATGAATTCAGAAAATTACGACATTATTATTATTATGACAATATAAATAAGTTGGCATTGTGAGAGCGGGATGCAATGTGCGCATAGGATATGCATCACGCCTCCAATGCTTATTATTTAATTTGTTTAATCCTCACACTGACTGATCACAGCTGAGTTGAAAGAGAAGCTCATTCATCCATTGGGTAGTTTTGGTGAGTGTCAGACTGAATCATTAGCTCTGCATGGACTAATGTGGGGAAATTATTTGTGATGACTAACAGCATTAGGAAGAGAATCCCTGCATTAATAATGCAAAACACACACGCCAGAGGGAGATCTGCTTCCCAGCACCTGATTAACCAGTATGACACACCAACAGCTCAAACACAGGAAACAAGCTCTTTGAATACACGTGTTGCTGTACAACTCTGACTTTATGTGACGCATGACGGTCTGACTTTAGCTGGTGCTGCAGAATTTCACCATGTCATTAAAGGAGCAAGGCGGCTGCAGTTTTCTGTATTCGTTCTTTGACTCTTCTCTAATTTCTTTAAATAATGACGGCTTTGCTGACATGCAAGTGGGATGTTTTTGCTTAAGAGCTGAAATTATGTTATGTTGAGAGCAGGATTCATCCTCAAAGTGTGTTCAGGAGCCAATTTTTCTTCAATTGGTCAAGTGTACAGTAATTTTGGTCTGTGTTTACTTGCTTGATATTTTGCAGGATTAGAAAACTATTGGATAGATTACCACAAAACCTGGTGGAAGGATGTGGCATGGGTCAGGAAAGAAGCCTTTTAATGTTGGCGTGGATGTGGATCACGGGAAATATCCAGGAACTTTTTTTGGCTTTCTTTAAAAAATTGTAGGGTGGTTTTTAACATTTTTGTGAATTTCTCAAGAAGAAATGCAGAGATGTTAATTCCCCCCAAAAAATCGGACATATGTAGAGTGCTAATCCTTACTGGATTAAGATCTGGGTTTTCTTTTAAATTACTTAAGGGGGGTGATGTTTATTGAGTTACTGTGTAACAAATATTCCTTGCCTGTGTTTAATGTGAGCAGTTTGCAGAACATTTCTATGTTTTCTAATATTAAGTCATATTGCCCCACCCACTTATATCTACTAGAATTAAATCCTAATATTGGTCTGCTTCTCCCTCACATCACCAATAAACTGCACCGTCCACAAGAGGGAAAGTCAGTCCAGTTGTTTGAGCCTCACCAGAATTCATGCGACAGCTTTTACACCATTGGTAAACACACAAACAGACAACAGTTTGTTGGATCCATGTGAAAAATGTAAGGTGTGCCAGCAACCACATTGTGTCAGTGTGTTTCTGCTATGATAGACTGGCGAGCTGCCTAGTACCCTAATGTTTGCCAAATGTATGCGGAGGCATCCGCCCAACAATCTGGCACAGGATAAGCTCATACAGAAAACAGAACTGAGTGTTTGTCAGCTGATCGCTCCACATTAGGAAAACACAACATGCTTCACAGTTTGATGTTTATCTATACTATCTTTTAAAGTGTCCAATAGTGTTTTGTGCAATATCCACAGTGAAGAAAGCCAGGAAGGTCTGAACAGTCTCCCTTCACAGTTTCAATTTTGTATAGTATCAGTTTCTACTCTAAATACTACTTCTCTTGGATTTCTACAGCTGTCTAGCGAACACACTTTTTTTGGTACCGCAAGCTACTCAGCAACCACACATCGGTCACAAATAAGATACAGTGCATTAACATTCAGAATAAGTTATCATATAGAAATATGCCTTGCCTAGGTATTTTTCACCAAAATATTTATATTGACTTGATTTTATGCAGGTAATAGTACCCCCCACACATTCCACACACACACCATCTATATTAGCGTACTTACTAAGTCATGAATGCTGTTTCTTATTAATTTGTTATCTTAATCAGTCCTTTTCATGTAAAAAAGGTGTAGAAAAAATTTAATGGGGTCAAGTTATCATAACAAAAAAACCTTGTTGAGAGCCTGTGACCCAAGCATTTCATTGCAAGCGACTGCTTAATGTTATCGTTGTGCATATGACAATAAACTCTTGAATCTTGCTTGCCTTTCAGAGCGTTTATAAAATTTGATACCAAATGACAAGGCATTTTCCCACACTCAATGGTATTTGAGCAATTTGTTCAGTTCCATAAAAGTATCCAAGTTCAGTATGCAGCCCTATCTGCCACAGGGTTAAGTTTTGTCTTTTAGTGTGTATCTGTCACTGTGTTGCTCAAAAGAGTATCCAATATCCAGATTTATATTATAATCCCAAATCTTCTCAGAAAACAGACCATCTCTGGCACTGGCAACACAAAGGTGGTCTGTCAAGTTCAACAGTGAGTGCAGACATTGTAGGAAACAGGTATGGGAGGAATGCGGGGAAAAGAATTTGCTTGGAACTCTGCCTATTTAACACTTACTAGTAGATTGTTGTTTTGGAACAGTTACAAATATTAGGTGATAACATTCACCCCTATTTAACTGTCATACAGGTTCCAACAGATTTTCATTTTAAGAATACATGGGCCTCAAGTGTTCCCTTTATTATGTCTTCTCTCTCACTCCTCAAAGGCAATGCCTTTCTTTTTCTCTGTTCATATCCTCCCATCATATTCCCCTCTCACTCTGAATCTACCCACGCAATCAACTCCTATCAGGCTGACTCATCTTTCCCTTGACTACCACACAATAAAAATAGCTCATTTTCCCTGTGTTTTAATTCCCACTACTGAAGTTGTCCTCTCACTGTCGTCACTTTCTCTCTGGACGTCCCCTGTGTGTCAATCAACACAGTAATCGCACCCGTCGCAGCCATCCACGTTTTACTTTGCAGCTGCCAGGAGCCAGAGAGATGCATTTGCTGCACCACTGATCATCATCCGTCACTCAGTCCCTCATGGTAATGGTCAACAAACAATAAACACATGGATGAGCTTTTCTTAAGCGCAGGAAGGGGGAGAGAGAGAAGACCAGAATAGAGAGCAGACGACATAAAATGATTTAGAGAGAGAGCTATAGCAGAAGGGAAGAACAAAAACAGAAGCTGTCCATATATTAAACATGAGGACAAATCCCACATGCTTTTATCCTGTGCTTCTGCTGGATAATGGCTCAAATCCTTCTTTGTGTGATGAATAAATGATGGTTGCAGCTTTTCTCCGACTGTATGACTTATCGAGAAAAATAAAGTGAGGCCGGTTTGAAAGAGCATGTACCTGCAAGAAAAAATGTCCCTTGATTGAGAAATCACCTAATCAAGTAGATTTCCTGTGCAACAGGAGAGTATCACATCTCAGGAAAAGAATTACAGCCTCTTCTGCTGCCTCTCAGCTGGAGTCCCGCAGCAGGTTGGGTATACCCACAAGTACCCGACAGGTCACCTAAAATAAAGTCATGTAACGAGTAATAATATATTGATAAAACTTCACGGACAAACGTGGACAGACAACAGGCGAAAAAACTGAAAAATGCATTTTTTCTGTAGAAATCATAGATTAAAATGATTGCGCAGTATTTTTAACATCTAAATCAGCTCATATGAATCTTAGTCAGCCGCAAGGATTTGTTTTATTGTGAAAGCCAATGTAACAACCTTTGACCCCCTCACCTCTGCTCAAAATAACTACCAACAGCGAACTAGCTAGAACATCAAAATAGCCAGTGCTAAGTACATTCTCAGTGGCTTCGCTGCATGTAAAAAGTGCCACAGAGTATTAGTTTTTGATAGCCGCGAGCTAGGCTCATTGTCGCTGAGGAAACACGCTGACAGCTGCAGGAGCCCAGGTGTTGTGACAACTGAGCATAAGAACACATTTCAACCACCAAAATAATATAAATAGGAGGACAAGGAGGCCATAGCCCATTTAATGTGTGTGACTGTGCTTGTAGCATTTGTACGAAATCATGGGTGACAGGCTGGGTCACGGGTCATATCCGGATTTGACTTGGAGATAATTGCATGTAACTGGTTGGGTCCAGTACGGAGCTTTGCTGGTGCAGGTGGGGGCGGGTTTGTAAAAATAGACCTGTGAAGGACTTTGCTTTGAGCGTTTTACAAAAGAAAAAGATTGCTGAAGAGGAGATGAGAGTGGTTTTGTGATAGTGAGCCATTGAAAATAGCTTACACTGAAACCTCCCTTTACACCTTTTGAGGGAAGAATACATTTAAAAAAGAAAAAGAAAAAGCAGATCAAGGACAGCTCAGGAACTTCTGGCTAAGATGCCGTCCAAAATACTTTCCACTTTAATCCTGCGTGTGTGCAAGAGCTTGACTTATGTGAGTCTGATCCTATACGCTTATGCAGACACAAGCTTTCGTTCGCCAATAACACTTGCACAGCATTGGGATTTTTGGGAATCCAGCACAACGTAGATCAATCTTATACATTTTTCCCTCAAATTTCCGTACGGGTTTCCATTCGTACTGCATGCCAGGTCTGCCACAACAGCCAGTGTTTTTCAAATCAGATCTGTAAGACTTGCAAATCACCTCCAGTGAAGAGGACACGGTATCTATTACTGAGAGGTGGTTTCCTTGCATTCACTGGGGCTGAGAGGGAAACGCTGTCTAGACAAAACCTATACAGGAGGTGCCAAACAATGACTCAATGGGGAAAAGACATGATTCTGTACACCTAAGCATACCACAGCAGATGGTGCTGAATATTATAGGAAGTCTTTAGGGGATTCTTCTTTGTTTCAATATGAATGCAGTCCCTGGAATGGGAAATCAATTAGAGGAAATGTGTGTATGAACATGAACACACATGCAAAAAGAAGTTCACCGGCACATGATTGTTTCTCACCTCAAACCTGAACACTAGGCCAAGGCTCCAGAGAGAATAGATAAGTGAAGCAGTTGAGTTTAGCACAAGCACAACCAAAAGTGCACTTACAGAACTGAAGGCTCAGACTGATGACAGCCAGCGCTGCCCCGCCCACCACCACCAGGAGGATGAAGCGGTTGCGAGCCAGCATCTTATCATGTGATTGGTCCGCGACCCTGTCTGTCAGCCATCCAGACCGTGGCCCATCCCAGCTGCCAAGAAACAAACAGTTAGTTGACTATTGGAATAGAACATTTTATATAAAATTGTATATCATTAAAAAATTATTATCTTAAGTTGTTTTGTTGGACACAATAAGTAAAAAGAACAGGTGCTTGTGATAAGCAGCTGCCTTTTACTTCCTATATTAAAGGAAATGATTAATTGAAAAAAGCTGTTAACTATAGATTATGGAAATACTATCTAGACACAGTCCTTGCAGACATTTCAAAGTCTGGCATTTGAATATTTAAATCCAGAATGAAATTCAGATTTTCATAAAGTTATATGAGGAGATGGAGTGAAATTTCAAGCAAATTTCTCTAGCCTCTGAAACAGCGGCCCGCAACTGTCCCTTTCACCTAATGCAGTATCTTTGCCTCGTGTTTGACAATGTCTGCGAAACATCTGCTCAACCAGCAGAAACAAGGTATGGGGAATTAATTCTTTCAACACCTCAACAAAGAGATGGCAGCAGACCTGAGAAATTGGATCACTGCAAGAATCTGAGGTGTTCATACACACAAGTTAGATTCATGAGAAGTACTGCAAACGCAATGAAAATGCATGGTTTTGTTCAGGGAAAATGCAGAGCCATGCACAGCTGTAGGTGAAAATGTGCATGCTGCTGTATGAACAATTCAACATAAAGGGAAGTCGTTAAGTCTGACGTAAAGAGTTTAATTCTAGCCTTGGATACATTATTAATAATGTATCAAGGGATTCTATTTAAAGTAACAATCAAGTGTTTTTAACTGACCCTCTGATGCTCTAATACTTCTTGCTATCATTCTAATCTGATATTCAATACATCTCAAGAGCCAATAATATTAGAAGCACTAGTGGTGTACCTTTCCCAAAGCCCCTTTGCTACTTCAAGCTAATATCAGTTCGATCCTTTGTCTCCTGTTGTACATTTCAAGAACCCAATGACCTCCCTGAGTGGCTGTGTTGTTACTGTGTACAATCTGTGGAGAATATAATGAGTCTGCCTGTTTCATGAGAAATTGTTGACGGCTAAGAAACTACAACCAAATACGACGTCATCAAACTGTCAATAGACTATATAGTAAGATCATACTAGTGATCACCAATATACAACCCCTATACATATACTATGTCTATTTAAGGCTTTATCCAACTGTGGAGGTAAGAACTCCAGTCTGTCTCTCCTCTGATTTCATTAAGCTAAGAGCTTTTATATGAGTAGTGGTGTAAATTAAAAAGGGAAATAAAAGGAAAACACAGCTGTTGGTTCAAATTTCAAGCAAGGACCGATTTCATCCAACTAAAATGAAAACATGCATTCCAAGTGTTACACATGGCTCACATGCTCTTTCCAGTGGCACACACGTACAGCAGTACATGTACAGTCTGTACCATTTCCCAAACCCACAAGTCATACAGAACTGTGACTAGTCAGTGCAAGGCTGGAAACCAGGGGAGGGACAAGCTATAACTGCAGTAAATGCAGCCCTCCACAGTGAACCCTACCATTAGGCTGTCTAGAAACCCTCCCTGCTCGGCCGGCTCAAGCCTCCGTCTGACCAAGGTGCCGCAAACTGACTCTTCAGGCAGAACTACTCCAACAAGTCTGCCCAAGTCAGTGGCTGCAAATACAAACACTGAGCTTCAGGATGCACCAAACTCCAGTCGAAATACAAGCTTGGATTACTTATCAGTAGATATTTATATCAATAACGTGTCTTGTATTTTTCATGAATAAAAAGGGACTGCTTGGTTCTATACAATATAAAATATGCACGAAGATACACATTTAGATGAAATAACAACTAACAGTGTCTAACTTTGTTATTGCCATTTAACGTGGAGGGATTAATAGTTAGTCTATTAAACATTAATTACTGATTATCATTATTATTATCCAATTTACATTTCATTTGAATGCCGAATTTAAGAGTGGACTCTAGTAAGTGTGAAACACGGTGCAGGGAAGATTCAAGTGTTACCTGAGTTTGTCAGGAAGTAAAATCAAACTGAATGACCAGTACTTTAACCAGGTCTGCAGCTTGTGTCTGGTCCAGCTAGTTAACTAGTTAGCCAACGGTTAGCTAGCTACTTACACCCGTGAGTCCCGTGAGCTGAACAACCCCAGTGCTCCTCGCGAATACACACAGTGTTACCAGACAGGTGTCGTTACACTCTTCCTGTGTGTGTGTGTGTCTCTACTTGTTGCTGCCTCCTCCGTGTCGCGACAAGTCACCGGAGGATTCACGTGGAGCTTTTTGTGTCGCTTCTCCCGGAGCAAACCGAGTCTCCACGTTTCAAACGCCACATCCACAGCGGAGCTCGGAGCAGGGGCCAACACGCGGGGAAAGCACAGCCTGAAGTGGTGAAACCACGGACAGGTCGGTGTCAGAGGTGAACGCTTCCTACCTGAGGAGGAGAGAGGGTCAGAGCCACCGACAGTCTGCTTCCACACTTGAATCCAGCGCTCCGGTTCCTCCGGTACCACCGACACAGCGCTGCTGCAGCCCGGGGTTAAACCACACATGACACGAGGAGGGACTTCCTGTCCTACCTTTCAAAATAATACTGTTTTTTCTAAACATTAACAACGTTTTGTGTCCCGGATAACATACAGATGTGGGCCACTTCAGGCTATGATGCGGCACTGCATGTGGCCTGGAAGAAATGGATGCGAGTCCACTTGTAAAATAGTTATTGTGGCACAAATACCCCAAAACAAACAAGGGCTTTTTCTGGGGAAACATGCGGTGCTCTCTGCAAAGCATAATCTGGATGTGAACCTGTAATGGCCCATGTGGTAAATGGGGACTATGGCCCACATAGCACAAAATAAAATCCCGGCCACCTTCAGCACCTTTGGTTGAGATGAGGTATTGCTATGGCCTAACAATGTGGCTGTGGCTCAGGAGGTAAAGTGGATCGTCCACTAACCAGTAGGTCAATGGCTCAATCCCAGTCTACCCCATCCAACAAGTTGAAGGGTCTTCTATAGATAGCTATATAGATACAGACCATTTTTTCCAATTGTGGCCCAGATCTGTCAAACACCCCATCATGCCATGTGAGATGTTATTGGATGTGCAATCATGCCCATAGCCAACTGTGACGAGTTCGAGGTCCCAGACCATGAAAATGTTTAGCAATGTTTTTTAACATTTGAAGCTAAATGACAGCAGGTACTATTTCAGTTCAAATTTGTTATTTCAGTTTTACAATTCAAACATTAGTGAAATGTGTTTTTTGAATATAGCAAAAGGCCTCATATGTACGTAATACATGTTAATCTGTTTGACCAAAGCTGCTTTCAGACATGTACTGAACTCCAGGGAACCTCTGCACATTATCCTGAGGGGCTGCATGTGTGAATGGAAATTTCTGAATGAGAGTGTGTGACTCTGCAGCCTCTCTCCAGCCAGTCCCTTAGTATGAGAGTCAGATGGAGTTGATGTGAGAAAACAGCAGGACATTGTCCGCAGGATTCACCGTGAGTGAGTGGGAGGGTTGATGATTTCAAACATTGACCTATGCAAAAAAGAAAAAACTGAAAAAAAAGATCTCAGCATGAAAAAGCCGTGCCATACATGTAGGAAACACAGACAAGGACGTCAAGAGAGCTTTTGGTGATAAGGACCAATGCTATTGTCTATGTGCTGTGTCTAAAAATGCAAAATCTCTGCAGCAGGACACTCTGGAGATTCCTGTGTTGTTGTTAACACGTCTGAGTGTACAATCTCCTGCTCTGTTATTCATGTGTGAAAGGAAACCTCTGGAGAAAGTCTGGACGCAATTCTCTAGAATTCCTCCCGAGGTCATGTCTAAAATCGATTTATTTACAGGTGCACACTTAATTCAGATTTGCAATTCACACGCCAATAAAATGTGTTTTTGTAGCAATAGGCCTCATATGTTTGTATTATGTGTTAATCTAATTGACTAACAAACATCTCACCCTCCCAACCCTCACTACTCTGCGAACCCTTGCTATAGCCCTGTGTGCAATATATTGGAGATAATTCTTTAACAGACAGTGGCGGATCCGGGCTCAGGGGCTGACATCTGATTGAATCCTGAAGTCACTAACCACCAATACTAGCAATAACAAAAAAATTTGACAATTTGTTAAGAATTTTATTTTGTAAGCTTCTTTGAAGTACACAATGTGCTTTAACAAGGAAGAAATTTCCATATATATTCAATGATGTGTGGCTTTGAATCAAAGCTATGGAGCTAACAATAAACATGGAATGACTTCAACGTGCACCTTACTGAATCAGGAATTGTGCATGGATGTTGGACATATAATTGTACTCTCTGTGTAAATTGTGGCCCCTGATTAAGGAAAAACTAACAACCGCCACTTGATTCAGGCTAAATCAGGTTTTCATTGAAAAACCAGTCAAAAATATGCTTTTATTTTGAAAGCAAGATATATTTTATATTCGGGTATAGTGTTTTGCTTTTGCTTTTTCTTTCAAACTTGACAGTTGTGGGAAAGCGTCTGTAGCTGGCTGATCAGCTCTGCCAAATCCCGACCTCACTGCGCCACCTACTGGACTATAGACAGATGCACATGTGGCCTTCAAGGCTTCAGCTGTGGAACAAATGTTGTGTATTCAAATACTTTTGATTGTTAATAACAACAATGCAGTGAACAAACTTGCACTGCGTGGGGCTCTCTCGGCCACCGTCGCTTTAAGCCTCTTGATGTTTTCAAACCACCCACACAGTAGCTTTCATCACAGTCTGAACACAGGCCACAGGGGGACTGTGACGTAGCCTTGTAGCGTGTTACAAAATTTAATCAGCAGCTTGCAGCCTGTTGACACTATATTATGTATAATCTCCTCCACTTATGTTACATCTGCATCACTGGTATGACCTTGTACAGGATTGGGGGGGAGATGGTTCGCTGCTGGTTGATTGTGAAAATGTAAGTGTATTAAACCTGCATTTCACTGCTGACAGACAAACTGAATAAGGGACGTGGGAACGACTTCATGAGGGAAATCATTACACACATGAGGGAGCAGAAAGGGTACAGAGAGCTCGTCGTGACATTACGGGCTTAGAGCCGAATGCTTCACAGGAATCCAGAGACATGGTGCAGGCTTGGAATATTACACAAAGAACAAATAAAGATTTATAAGACAGTGTATTACAAATATTGATTACGTAAAGTAAAGGGGGTAAATAAACTGTTTTTTAAAATTATACATCACTTCCGTCTACCTCCTATAAGAGATGAAAAGTGATGGCTGTTTTGGAAAGGATTCTGAAATAAGAAATATTATTTCCTTCTCCTAAACTGCTGCTGACCTAAATTAAAGTCATGAAAGATGAAGGAACTGTAGAGGGGGAATCGACATATTCCTGAGGCAACGATTTACTCTGACTAAAGTCTCTGTGGGAATTTCTGCCCGTCTCTTATTTCAATATGAATAATTGCTACAGTAGCAGTACATTAAACAGTGAGAGAAAATGTGGGCAGCATCACTTTTAGATCAAAATGAATCTCAAGGTTTGGTTCTGCATTCGCTGACACCAGCCTTTGTAACACTCACCTGTAGTGTAAATGGCATCTGCAAGCTATTTCTATTTGTGTAACATCTCTGCAGCTGTGGTGTTTCTGCACTGCACTTCCTGTTCATATGGCGTTATGTATTTTTATACTGTGCCTCCTTACTATGTATCTACTATGTATCGACATTTCATTGATTGTCTCTGATGATTTTCTGTCCTTTTTCTGTCCTTTAGCTTTTAAAACAAGATGCCAGATGCAAAATTAACAGCTAGATGACTACTGCCTGCATCCTTTACTGCTGCTGTGTGGTTGCCACTAATCATTGAGTTTACTCACATTCAGCCTCTGCCAGAGCAAGACACTAAGACAGGACTTAAATGCCGGGAGAAAAACAAGCTCACATTGGTGCTCGGTTACCAAGAGAACATAACAGCATGACACGATGCATTCTTTATCAGCTCACCTGGTTCATTTGCAGCTCGATGTGGATACAAACATCAATTCTTCATGTTAACATTTTCACACATTAGTCGATTCAATGCTGGATGTGTTTAAAAGAAATTACATAAAAGGAATACATGATTATATATATTCTTTCACAATATATTATAACTGAAAACCTCAATTTCTCATCTTCTGAAAAGCAGCTTAGTTCAGCACTTGTGAAGTTCCATGGATTTACAGAATGTGTTCATGGTTTACAAAAAGCTTCTCATTAGCACAATTTGTCGACTGAATGTTATTGATGCAGAGTAGCAGAGGTGTGTTGGGCCACCAGCCCAGATACCACCTGATGGGCCATGCAGATAAACTGTCTGCATGAGTGTTTCATTTGTCTCCTCCGTCTTAGATGTAGCCTTTATTAAACCGCTGACATAGACCTTCCATCACCTAGTCATGCTTCGGACCACTTGATGAATGCAGTCACCATTTTAACTCCGTTTTTGGTCTCTTCACATGCAGGAGGGAAATATCTGTCTCTCTAGCTCACTTCTAAACACTACATTATGTTCCCCAGCTAGTTGACATCGTTGTCAGAGCTTTTTCACTGAAAAGTTGTGAGTTTAGAGATGTCAGTAGATGACATTTTTTATGTTGGACAAATGAACAACTTTGCCTGTTTCCCAGTTCTTTCTGCTGAGCTAAGCTTAGTGACTGTTGCTTTTTTTTATTACCGTACTGGCCATTGATAGATGGACTACATGATTGCTCCCCAAAAGTGAAGCAAAACATCACCACCTTGTGGCTGGCTGCAGTAACCCTAACCAGGTTAGTATATGGGACATGACCCAAACTAAAAAGTCAAAGAACACGTCAACAAAATTATACTCAAAGATTATTTCTGTAATTTTAGAAAGTTTATATCACACCGATTTATGTAATACTGTTTATGTTTCAGTAAGTTTGGTTTTAACTCAATATTTGATGCTATAAATACAGGCATTATTGACAGCTGAGACTGACTCACGATTGGTCAAGTGCGTTTATCAGTGGTACCTTGCTATAGTGGCTCCGTCCCCCATTCGATAGATACATGTAGATAGCTAGAGTAAGTAGAGACCCATCATCCATCTTTATGTACGGTCTATGGTACAGACATAAGTATTGTCCTTTTTTATCAAGCTCTCTGCATGAAAGCAAATTAGGTTATTTGTCAAAAGAGTATATTGTATTGCCTCCATGCCATTTTTTTCAACATCTCTGCATATGGTCAATGAATACGTTGACTAAAACTAACAAGAACAGTGTACTTCACCAGCCTTCAGAAACACCAGTTAATTATTGCAGCTCAGTGACTTACATGCTTTTAAGCTTCATGTTTTTTTCAATACAGGTGAGATGTCACTCAGATTATCATATGATTATCATATATTTGCAAAGACTTCGACACAGTCTCCTGCTGCGTCTGCATCAGCGGTAGGTTCCTGGACCAAACTTGACCAAGTCTGGCATTGTTGATAATTGAATCTAGGCCTCCCAGATGAAGCTGGGCCTTCAGTGGATCATTGTCTGTGGCTTCCTCACTCCTCTGCTGCAGTAATATCCGAAGGTATGGCAGTCATATGAGCCAAGCTGCTGAATGTGCAACCACTTAAAGTGACCTCTCACATAGTCATGGGACAGGGATGACAGGGAGGATGTGGGTGATTTGGGATGGAACGTGTGTGCCTGAGCGTGTGTGTTTATGTTGCCATGTTAAAAAACCTGAAACTGACAATTAAAAATGTTCTTGTAATATGTCTGTGTATAAAACCAAAGTTTGTCCTGTATGAAGCCATCTGTGTAAGTAAATTCAACCTAATTCTAAAGCTTTGTTGATATAATTTTCAGGGAATTCAAATTACACTTGGCAGCCAGTTGTGTGTATGTGAACATCATGAGATACTGAGTTGCAGTCTGCTGTGAGTGCATGTCTGGTAGCTGCCCTGATTCTGATCTCAAATAATGATGAACGTTATCTCTCATGCAAACAGTGATGATTATGTAACAAAACATTTGCACTCATCTTGTCTTTCACCGTCTTTTAATAACAGTTTGTATTGATAAAGACACTGACGATCTGTACTTTTACTATTTTTCTCTCATTACTTCTCAATATTGCAATAAAGTTGATAAAGATCTTTAACTTTTTAACACCACCCCCTGTAGTCTTTGGTTTATGACCATTACCTGATAAACTAATTCATTAAACATTTCCATCAACCTCTTCTGTGCCGTGTGTTGAAAATCGAATGTAAGCTTGCTAACCTGCTAAAGTAGAGTGGTGGACATGGGAAACATTGTACTTACTAAACCTCAGCACATTAGCATGCCTCATTAGCCTTTGTGAGTGTGTTAGCATAGTGATGTTTGCATCTAGATAAAAGCACTGTATGCCCACTAACCTTTATCATCTCAGCGAGGGTTCTTTATTAAGATGTGTCTGATTTCTCACTTTTTTTTATTAACCTATCTGTCAATGAACATTGTACACTATGTTAGCTTCCTGTGAACAGATAAGTGGGTAATAAAAAGGTGCATTTGCAAAAAATTATTGTTTTAGCTTCTGAAGATATTTATTTCATAAACTTAAGTAGTGAATATGGACTAGCTTTGGTCGAAAGTAACAACATTTCAAATTCTACATTTACAATATATGCTGTGTTACATTATTCTGCTTAGTTTAAACAGAGATAATATACTATTGACTGTGTAGATGAAGTTTTTTAAACTGCTATTAGTAGTCATACAAATAAAGAAGTTATAAGCTGCTGTAATTGATTTATTTTATTGATGCGGGGGAAAAAGACAATTGTACACCATTTTTTACCCATAATACCAAAAAAAAAGATTACATCAGCTTTGAGGTACAAGTGGTATGCTCTGCAATCTATTTTACTTGGATTTTTGTTATTTCTTTAGTGCACTATTTACCAATATTGAAAATGACCACAGAGACATCATATTGGAGCTAAAGGAGGTCAAAGTTCAATGTGAGCAGAGAATGAAAGCTTGTCCTGAGTGGGAGCTGTCCCGATGCCAGGGTGCACGTGGGATAAGCCTGGGTGCCTGTCAGCTCCATTGTCAACTGTGTTACAGACATAAACCCAATGTCCGGGAAATAGTTCAAGTTTAACTGGTATTTTCCTGATGGATTTTACTAACTGGTGTATCTCAAGAAGCAGCAATTTGTATTCTCCCAGAACACATTTCCAAGATTAAAGAATGCTGAATAATGACTTTTACAGGCATGGGCCTACTTGGAAATACTTGGAATCCGTCAGTGTTTGTTTATCAACAAAGTAAAAAGTTTGGTAGCCCAACAATCATTGATCATGATGTTGTGTTGACCTAGTTTCAAATGAGTAATGGAGTAGTCATTCTTCACCATTTTTAACAATACCAAAAAAATAAATCACATATTATGTCTATTGAAATGTATATTTTTCCATAAATGTGATCTTGTGGGTGTTTTCACATACATACTGTATGCATCCATGCTTAAACTGATAGAAGGTGTTTCCTGGATACAGGGTATATAAATGAATCTCATAATAAGGGGACAAACAGGAAACTTGCCAGGTATTTTGTCACAGTGAGGGATTCCCCAAATCAGAGGCAGAGCTCGGGACTCAGGGGCCAGAAAAGGGCCAGGAGGGTGACGTATTTGTCCAACATCCCTGAATAATTCCTTACTCAGAAAAGTCATAATTTGTCAGCCGTGTGTTAGCTATAGTTGTGAGTAAAGACACACATTTAAGTGTAAATTTTTCTGGTAAGTTTGGTTTTAATTTGTTTTTTGATTCTATAAAAACAGGGTGAAATGTCATGATTGACAGCTGAGGACTTCATAACACAGGAGTAGTCAGATAAAGTTAGCTAACATTAGCAAACATGAACCGCCATAATTAACTGGTAACCTCTGTTGCTGTAGTAGCAAAATAACAAGAGTGTTTTGTTTGTTTTGTTTTGTCATTAATACTAGTCTATATTTGCAAAGGGAATATATTATTATTTGTTCTTTCAGTAGTGACCTATTTGTTGCAAATGTTTGTTGGTGATGATGTTTAGAATTTCCATTCTTAAAAAAGTAACCAACATTGCCGGATAAGTCAATGTATGAGATTGCTGACTGGCCAAAGGCCAACTTTGACTAAATTTTAGTGAACCCAGAGCCCCTGAACAAATGTTTGCTCTCAAAGGTCAAACTAACTTTTTATTTAACTATTTCCAGACGGACCTGACACCGAGATGTTGGCCTCTGCCTCTACACCAAAAGCAAACAGACCAAAAATACTCTTCCTTTACAAACACACACAGCACATGTACTCAGAGTTCATGATACCCTTTATCTCACAATTTACTTTTTCAAGTGATCAAAAGTCCGTACCTGGCTTATCTTCACTGTGCAGTCACAGCTATGTGTTGCTGTAATGCTTGACAGTGGGCGTGCTTGCTACTTATGCTTGCACATTTATATTACTACAACTTTTTTGTGACAAACTTTATTGAAATCATGAGTATATTACAATAGTACATTGGAAATGAAAACAAACAGTACAGGGAGTATTGGGGAAATATTTAAGCAGCACCTTCCATCGATGAAAGCAGTTGTGACATAATCATGTATGGATTAATCCTATTCCTTCTACCACTAGAAGAAGCATTGAGATTGGACATCAATGTTTGTGCAGGTGAAGTTAAGTGCACACAGAGTGCAGAGGTTCAGAGGGAGAAAGAATCTGATATAAGGCGCAAATAGTAAAGCTGCGCATGCTGAAGAAAACAGCTACATTTCACCATATTTAGCTCCAAAATATTTTCTCAAAAGTGGTGCATTTTTTTTGCCAGATTTACAGTAATGATAGTGATCTTTGTCATATTTACTTCTCTCGTAAAAATATATTTAAGATAACGTCAAAACTAAATATTACATTTAAACCTAAACGGTAAATATATTTTCATTTAGATCTCACTTAATCTTAAAAAAGTAGAAATTATGACAGTTTACTTAAAGTATTTTACTCTTCTACAAAGAGTAGAGTCTTTTTGCTGCACAGTCAGACAGTCACATGATTACATGGTAAACTAAGGCACATGATCTGTGCTGGTTAAATTGTAATCTGTGGTTATAAAATCAACCGCTCTCTCTCTTCTTCTCTGACACACACATTCAGTTGCCTTTAGGAAATGCACAGAGAACCTCTGTGTGAACTGTTGGTGTTACATGTACCAATATGAATTAAGGTCAAATCCCTCTGTTGGTACCATTTCACCCAGTTTGTGTAAATATGCTTTAGGGCTATTTACAGCCCCAAAGTAACAATTAGCCCTTTCTTTAAAACCTGTATGACTCCTCCAGTGGAGTTACACACTGAGTTCCAATAGAGAGGTTAGAGCAAAAATATTTAATAATTTTTTACTTTATTCGACAATAAAACAGCAGATGGGCCATGAGGCATAAAACAAACGTGTTTGTCCTACTGGATAACAGCAGCGCCATGTTTAGGCACATTGTGAAGTAAAAGTCATTTGATGAGGATTGTGTCCTTATTCAAATCAGCAGCCACGTTATGAGTGATACAGCTGCTCCCTCTTCCACTATGGTCTATGATGAAGTAGCAGCTAGTGACTTAACATTCATACATTGTCTTTAAGAATCACAAGCGATACACGTTATAACATGACTAGATACATATATTATTGTCATATTTCAAATTTGTTTTATACTAGTACAAGTTTTCAGAGCCCGGATAGCTCAGTCGGTAGAGCATCAGACTTTTAATCTGAGGGTCCAGGGTTCAAGTCCCTGTTCGGGCGGTAGTATTTTTTTATATTTTAATATCATAAAGTCTTTGTTTATCTGTCAGATTTTCTCAATGACAATAGTGAGCTTTTCTTCACAGCCAATCAGTAAGCTATATGTCCATCTTTGGTTGAGTTGGCAAATCACGTCTCAGCTTTGTCTTTTTTGACCAACCAATCAGTAAGTCCCTTCTCCATCTTTGACGTGACGACACCGTCACTGAGAGCCAATCACCATGGCCCGTCTTTAACAATCAGCGCATTGCGCGAAATTACCTGTTGATCTTCGTCACTGTCGGATTTGTTCTCCGTTACAGTCGATGGTTTTATTCCAGGTAAGATGTCTCCACTGTCATCTTGTTTGTCAGGCTGCTAGTTGGGGGGGTCATTTATTGCGCCGAAAAACGACTGGTTAACACCCGTTTTTTTAAGAGTTATTTAAACCACCGTTTTATCCATTAATCGTTACAGTCGCCATTTGTTACGTTGCCGTGTTATTTTACTTTCTCTATACCGCTCGTCTTTGTATAAATCAACGCACGTTACCTTACAAAGTTAAGTATACTTAATCATTTGAATCTTTATGAGCTCCAATTTTACATAGTGTGAATATGTTTTTTCCTATTGAATTTTTTTTTAATAATCATAACGTTACTGTAGAACCTCATTCAACTTCCAGCACAGTATAACATCATTTTAATGTTAGAGCCTATTCTTATGCACTATATTGTGCCACATAATATGAGATCCGTGTTGTGTTCAGGTGTTGCACCTGTTGGGACACAAGGCTTCATTTGTGCATGTTTATCAAGTATACAGTTGTGTAAAGTTGTATGTAACCAAAGTGTAATACAAGCAGTTATGGCAAATTACTATATTATACACTGAGCTGAACTGTGTTAAAATTTGCTGATTTACAAATGCTATATCAATGCTGATGTTTTTAAATTAGCATGTTAAAATAGCTCACATTTATGCGGTTATACTATTATATAATATATAATATTTATGTGGTTTTACTATAGTACATAGTACTAATACTGGCTTTACAATAATTTGATGTTAATTTGAATATACATTTTTAATGTAATATAATTATACTGATAGTAAACTAGCAGGGCAAGAAATAGACACAAATACCAGGCATTGAATACAAATCTAAAATAAAAGCGTAATACAAACAAATAAACTCTGAACCCAATTAAATGCCATTTTACTTCTAGATTGTGCATGAGCGCACAGATATGCCCCCCGGCCCATCAGCCCCTCCTGCTAGCTCTCAACTTGTCCTCCCAAGTACCACCAGCCTTCCAGCTACTGTTTCTCCTGCTGCAAGTGCTGGCCTCTCCACTCCATCCTTCCCCTCCCCAACACCCTCATGATCACTGTCCTTGCTCCTGCCGCCACAGCTACATCTGGATCACAGGCCACCACCCCAGCAGCACCCGGGCAACAACAGGTGAGTCTTTTTTACACTGTGACAGATATGTTACTTTTCTGACTGTGATATTGTGGGGTTTTTTCTTTCATTTTGGTGTACTCTTATATTTACCAGCCTGTGGATGAGTGATGTGGATGGACCGCATGGACCGCCTGGCAGAGTACTTGCTTGGGACTGACACTGGCCAAACACTCAATAATCTGCAGGCCAGTATTATTATGCCCATAGACCGTACAATCGGACAACTGACAAAAGTAAATGGAGTCAATGTCACCACCCCCGAAATCAAGAAAATGGCCAAAGTCAATATTATGGACATACAGTATATACTGTCCTTTAAATGCCCATCTGCCACTTGACCAGTGGTTCGAGGAGATGCGGAGGAAGAGGGAAGAAAAAAATATATTGATGTCATTCTTTGACATGAGTATAAATGGTGTAAATAGTTTTAAAAGAAGTGTTTGTTATATATGTTTGTTATATTTTATCCTTGTTGTAATAGTTTGTTGCTTTAATTTTTGTAAGTGTTTCATTTATCAGTATAGACAGTATGTTTTATCTTGTTAAGTTTGTTGAGTTTAGTTTTTTCATGTGTTTTGTACAGGAGCATTTCTTTCATTCTTTGTATTTCATTTATTTACTACCTCCACCAAGGATTGATTTTGTTTGGTTAGTTTATACAGTGTCTGTCTGTATAAGTGTGAGACATAATTAAGGATAACAGTATACTTTGTAATAAATTTGCGCTATATTTCTACATCAGTATTTTAACTATTTTCTACCAAAATATCAGTTAAAAATGTAGTGAAGCTAATTTTAGCTTTTTACAAACGGAGTATGTAAAGGAATGGAAAACTATTGCAAAACAGTTCTAGTAAACAATTTAATTGTTGCAGACTTGTCAATATGTTTTATTATAAATTTTGTATATAAATATTGCTATAAAATGATTACATTTATTCAATGAGAAAAGAACAGTCTAGTCAAACATAAAATTTGTGTGTAGGTGTAACTAGTTATTGTTATATATGTTATACATTGCTATATAAATAAGATTTATTCATATTTCATTAATGGTGGTGGGCATTAATTAGTGTGGTAGAACATACAAGGGATATTCTCCATGTTGTCCTATGTTCTAAAATGGGACACTATTTAGTTTAAAAAAGCATAGAGGTAATGATATCTGATCTACTGAGTGGGCCACATGGCTTTCATGGTGCTGCCATACAAGCCGGTCGCCAGTCAGATTTACCTTTAGCCTCAGCGTACCCTCAAGCCCGGCCTGTATCGTTGATTACAAGGCCAAAACACTAAGGTGTACTAAAATCCGCTCGTGGCCACTAACACCTGCTAACATCTCATGGTAGTTGTAATCTTAAAATGATCACATCTCTATGTAAGCATTAAAAACAAAATGTGCTCTTTGGCATTCTCAATGAGACACTGTCCCCGCTGCATCAAATATTAAGTGATATTTGAAAGATTCATAATACTAGGTAACATTTTGGGTTAACGGAGACATTTTGGTCATACTACTCAAAATAATACAATAAAAACTGCATCCTCTAACTTCTGCAGGATCAGTTTCAATTCTCTTCTTTATTTCATTTTCACTCAATTACTCCAAATGTCCTATCTCCATCTTCATTTGTCTCCTAACCCCCTTACAGTCTGATGTTCCAGCTTTAAGGGAAACTAACTGTCCTCCCTCCCGCCATCTCCTGAGAGACATGCTCTGCCCTTCAAAATAAAAGCGCTATCACGTGAACGAGTAGTGGCAGGGCGGGTCCACAGGGCGCCTCAGCCAATCAGCGCCTGTGTTTTGCGGCTTCCCATTCGAGGATAAACACTGGGACCTGGCGCACAGACACCGTCAGTGATTCAAGGTGCGTCAACGTGAGCGAGGCCGAGCCGTGTCTTCTGCGGTCGCTGTCATTCCTGCACCGCTGGACTTATTCACCCACACCGAGGACCCGCACGCTGTGGTGAAGCCCTTTCCCGGTTCACAAGAGGGGAAACGCCGCAGCCCTGTCGCTCTCACATCGACCTTTACCAGCGGAAACCCGTTAGCTCGGGCAGCTAACGCAAGCTAGCTCAGTTAGCAGTTACATAGCGTCGTTTCTTCCCATGCAGCTGACCTCCACCACAGCACAGCTGAGTATCATTCGCTTGCTAGGTTGGGGGTCGGCACTCCCCCCCCCCCCCCACACTGTTTTCCCACGGCCGCCCCCGTCGTCCCCTGTGTGGTGTCCCGTGGACTGTTCTCGAATATGATCCACAATGAGTCAACGAGACACTTTAGTTCATCTGTTTGCTGGAGGGTGAGTACATGTTCCCGTGTCATATTGAGCAGACGTCGCTAGCTAGCTCCACACACTCGGGGCTAACTGTAGTTATTAGCCGGTGTAGTTCCACGCAACACTGGGGTGCTTGTGTTGCTATGTTGACGACGGTTAGTGGAACAATGTGTTAGCATGGAGACCCTTGTTAGCATCGGTGTGTCAGGTGTCAGCTAGCCTGTCGGACTCACGCATGTGCACCGGGAGTTGAGCTCAATGTCATACGCTGCAATGACATTTCAATGTATGAATGATAATCTCTTCATGCGTGGGTGATCTGTTCTCGTCCTTAGTTTTCGTAGTAGCTTACTCAATGTTACTTAAAACGCAGAAGCTGAGGATCCGCTTGAAAGGACGCCGCTGTTAAATAAAGTGAGTCTAACCTACTCTACGTGTCACGAGTGCATCCAAACAAACGTGAGCAAGCTGCCACCAAAGGTCACTCAGAGAACAGGGTTTAAAACCCACAGACACAACGCGTGTGCCTGATGCAACATCTAAACAGTGGGGACACAGTGGAACGCAGTCTGCTCTTATCTCTCCTGCTCGTCTGCCCAGTATGATAATGGCACGACTTGTGGCCCAGTCTGATTTAACCTGGGACTGTTGTGATTCTTCATAGACACACTACCTGTGAAAGTGAGTAGAACAACATACTGACGTTGCATTAGATCAATATTAAAATATATTTTGTAGCATTACTCCATCTTGCCTCAGGCAGATTATCCAAGAAATGAATTGAGACATTGATTTTAGCGCATTTGTTTCCTGTCAGGATAAATCAGCTCTTTAACATTAACAAAAGCAGTGACTCATGCTGTCAGCCTGGAGCCTTCAATATGTTATTGTGCAGCTACACTGACCAAATTACAGCAAAATAAAGTACACTTATAGTTTTATTAGCCTTAATCAGAATCTGGGTTTATTGCCATGCATCTTTACACATACAAGCAATTTGCAGTATGTTTATGCATAAGCATGAATATTAAAATAGATATTAGTATTTGAATGTACAGCATGACCGGTATTGGCCATGGAAAATTCAAATATCACAGTGGCAGCTGAGGACATTTTTACGGTGCAGTGATGGGGTCCCAGACAACTGCAGTCAGAAAAAGCATTCGTTGTTGCGGGAAGTTTTGGTCCTATTATAAACATGATATGCATATGTACTTATTCAAGATATTAATATTTGTGCATAGTAAAGCCCACTATCCAGGACGATAAGCTAATTTCTGCAAAAGTATAGAGCATATGCTACCTCCACTCCAGTACTGTCTGAAATTTAACCCTAACTAAAGATAACCATTGTCGTTCTTGCTCTTGATATCCTCTCATGGGGCCTTGCCCTGCCGAATTCAGTCACATTACATTCAGTTTCATATTTCAAGTCACAGGTGACCTGAAATACCTGGGTTGGTCATAAAGTGACACCCTGGGTGTAGCTGTGTTTCTGCAGGCTGTCAAGTAATGCATGTCTAAAGATCTTGGCTCACAGTTTTGCACGTCTGTAAGTGTTAAAACATGTAAATGATTTATTTTACTATTCACAAGTTGTCAAAGGGCAGGTTTTTATAAATGTGGGAAACAAGACGAGAAACCAATTTGAACACTTTGCTTGATCAAAAGACAGTAACCATTTTAAGTTGTTGTTTTAGCCCTATTTGAATATTCCTTGTATGAAAATATATACATCTGTGATTCGGGAATGTGGTGTGGTGGCACAGAAGGTTGCTGTCTTCCCCAAGAAACACAAAGCATTCCTGACTGGCTCACTGTGTTCCCACACTGTGTTTTTTCCTGTCTACATGCCTGGGAGATTCAGAATTCCACTAATCACACCATTGGCTTATGTATTTATGCATGAAAACAACACTGTGATGAATCGGAGTGTTTCTGCCATCGAAGCACGCTTGGTATCAGTCTGTTGGAGAATGTTCACTGTCTCACCTCCACCTTCTCCATCCCTGTGTTTCTGTCAGATGTGGGGGCACGGTAGGAGCCATATTAACTTGTCCACTAGAAGTAGTGAAGACACGTCTGCAGTCATCCTCCATCACCCTCTACGTGTCTGAGGTTCAGCTCAGTACAGTCAATGGGGCCAGTGTGGCCCGCATGACCCCTCCAGGGCCCCTGCACTGTCTCAAGTGGGTACTCAACATTTATCTCTGCAGACGAACATCGACCCGCCACAACATTAATACAAGTTACATATTTTTACCCAAGTTTAGAGCATTGAATGTAGGCTTATGTTCCTGCTGAGGGAGGAAGGAGAGGAAAAGGCCAGACAGTCATAAAAATGGGAAGGAGTAATCATGTTGGTCAAATAAATGTGTTCACTAGATTTAATGCCAAGTTATACATAACATTCTAATAACATTTTGTGATGAAAAACTGCTGAGGAAAACGTTTTAATAATTCCTTTAATTAGACAAAATGGGGCTAACACCAGTAAAGCATGCTTTATTTTATGGGTAGAATCATGATGTTCTAATAACTGTTTTATGCACATTCAAAATGTGATGCCACTGGGCCCTCAGCCACACACCTGGTATGTTTGAATTCGAGCAGATGAGTGGTTCCCAAGAAAAATCGCAGGACAGGCAGAGTTTTCCTCGATTTGTTATTTGGATTTTTGTCTGTGTGTTTTGGTCAGATTGATACTGGAGAAAGAAGGACCTCGCTCACTCTTCAGGGGCTTGGGGCCAAACTTGGTGGGCGTTGCACCTTCCAGGTAAGCTGTCAACTTCATCTTCATCATATTCTTAACAATGTGCACCACTTTTGAGTATGACTTTAAAAAGACTGTTAGTGTTGTCCTTAATTGACAGTCATTGGATTTCTTTGACTACTTCAAATAATTAAATTGTCAAAATAATGGTTGAACTAGATGAAAACTATTAAAAAAATAATCAATAATGAATATAGCTGTAAGTTGTTGGCTTTCTAGTGTTTTGCCTAAATTATAACAAATATTTTTAATATTATTTTGATGCTTAAGATTTATTGCTAGCATTTCATGTAATGACTGATACCTCAGCCTCCATTACGTACACCAAAATATGACTGACTACCTCAACACTAATATATATTAAATTAATCACTGCTGCTATGTTTTACGCTGAACTCCCCTCTCAAGTTATAATGTTTTCAGTAAGGGGCAGATGTGTCACTATTATACTGTGGGCTGATAACGGTTAATGTAATGACGTTGGTTGATATGGTTTGTCACTGTGATAACGTTGGTTGGCTGCTGATGACATAGTGATGACATAGCTTCCCCAATAACTAGGGGAAGATTTTCTATCCCTACTCCTTGTGGCTCTGTTTGAAGGGGGGCACTACTCAGCAAGGGGCAATTCATATCTAGGGGTAGGGCAAAGGGAGAGGAATTGGGACAGGGCATTCACTTTGTTTTCTTTTTATCGCCGAAGAAAAATTGTTGGCTGTCATGAGAACCTTTTACCCTGTCCCTCCTTGGTTTAAGTCATGGTCTCTTGACGTTTCTGTTTAATTACATTCAGTGTTTCCCCTAGGTTTACAGCTTTGGGGGGGCGGACACGGACACAAAAACTTAAAGGAATCATGATGTTCATGTGTTTCTTTTAATGACAGCAGTCAATATAACATCTGAACAATTTTTGAACTGTACATTGAACTAAACATGAACGGAATTATCCACGAAGTGTGCAGCTTTTGTCACTGCAGTGTATTTTTCTGGGCTTCTGGAAGAACATTTCCAGAGCCTCTTTATCTGCTTTTCAGGTGGTTGATGCGACATGTTTTCCGATGGATGCTCTCTGTCCGCGCGTGTGTGCGTGCGTGCGTGTGTGCGTGCGTGTTTGCGTGCGTGCGTGCGCGTCTGCGCCTGTGTGTCTGCGCGCGTGTGTCTGCGCGCGTGTGTGCGCATCGGGATGGAACTCCACCGTGCGCGATACAGAGAGCAGAGGAGAAATCTAAACGCGCGACCATGTAGAGACAGAAATGACATGCCGTCGTGTAAATAAGATAAATAACATAAGGCCATTTAGTTTGTTTAATAAAAGAGCAAGCTATAGACCTGTTTTATAGGAAAGGTAACCTTAAATGACTTATGTTGAGATCTGGCGCTATATTAAAAAAAATAAATAAATTAACTTGACCTTCCAGGGGGGGCGGGGCGCCCCCCTAATATAATGGTAGGGGAAACACTGACATTTACCAACACTTATCCCCTGAAAAAGGACGTAATGTCACATTTTCACATGTGGGCGATAAATAAACCTTTATGGACTCATTGGTTGTTTTACGGGGAGGAACATTGGTGTTATGTAACCACCGCCAAAGGTATCTTTGAGGTCGCTTAGTGACAAAGAAGCATTAGGGGTCCCTGGCCATTTATGTCCCATTCATCTTCATCACTTTCTCATCAGTTTGTGTGCTGGTGATGTGCTTCTTGGGAAACATGGCAACAGCATCAACTTTTTGTCTGGGAAATACTCTGAGCTGACTGCAGTTAGGTAATAAGTTATAACATTCATGATCTTCAATTATCCTTGGTGTCAGTGTTTGGAACAAAGTGGTGGCTAATGGCAGCGGGCTACGCTAAATGCTGGAGCAAGCAGGTGCCAGCGCTAGGCATTCGTAGAGTGTTTTCTTGCTACGTGAATGCTGGTGCAGATCAGTGCAAGTGAAGTCAACAAGGCCTCTCTGAACTGTGACGTAGATTTAAAGATCAACACCATTAACACCCTTAAAACACATTTAGCTTGAATTAACAAGATTATGACATTAAACAGTTATATTAAAGCTAGTAGGGGAAAGGTAGAGGCAGCTTATTTTGTGACTTTGATGTGCCTTTATGCTGAATAGCCTTTTTGTCTTATTAGGGTTGTGTGCTGTGACTGATCATAAAGCTTAACCTGACAGTTTTATTAGTTAATGAAGTGTAATTAATAAGCTACACTCCTACAGGAGCTAATAATGGACTGGGACTCATCAGCTTTACATGAAATAACCCCAAAATATCACTTGAACATGTGTAACATGCACTGACCTTTCTTTTTTTTCTTTTACCTACAACAGAGCAATCTACTTTGCTGCTTACTCTACTGCCAAAGAGAAATTGAACGGTGTGTTGGAACCTGACTCCACACAGGTACACATGGTGTCGGCTGGAACGGCAGGTAACTATATATCTGAGCAGCACCATGTAATATTTTTCAATATATTGTAACCTAGCAAACATTTGCAGCGTACTTGTGAGAAAAGCTGAGTAAACAGACCTGTTTCAGTGCTGTTAGGTTGAGATTAATAGAGGTGGTACATGCAGGAACAGACTTGTGTCATGTAGGTGCTGTCTGCAACCTAAAGGACGTTGATCCCTCTGTAGAGAGCACGCAGTGATAGAACCAGTTTGTGTTATGTTTGATTCGAAGGACTTATCTTTTGAAATAGCCCTTACACTCCTGCCATAAGTTATCCGGTTTCCATCATTTTATTAGTAGGTGTTCTGCTACAGCAATCTTCAGGTTGTTTAATTAAAACGTCTCAAGGCCACGGTTAAATTTTGCATCATTATTCTCAAATGCTTTGTATGTCAAGAGTAGGTAATCTGCTCTTGTGTCAATGTGATCCTGCTGGGAGTGTGGGACTATTACAATGTGGGTTAGACAAGCGTGTGCGTGTGCGCGTGTGTGTGTGTACATATACATAGGTGAGTCTGACAGGTTTATGTTGGTGCCTCTTTTATCTCATCATGACACAGACTTTTCCACAACTCGGTCAAGGTCAGCGTCTTCATAACATAGCTCAGTAATATAATAGTATCTTTTATTAAATTCTTTTATCACTACATGTATTATATGAATGTGGACAAACATGAATGTAAAATGGAGCTAGCTAAATCTTACGTAAACAAATGTATTTGATACAAGAACAAAACGTATATCCCATTTAGACAAAAAATAGTACAGGTAAAAAAAAAGATAAGATATTCGATATATGACACAAAAAAATATCCCATTACTCACAGGACCACCACTGTGTTGTCCTGAGGATTTTCTGTATACTGTGTAGTGTGTACTGAGTAATTCACCCTCCAGGCCACAACAAGCTATTTGCTGTTCTGTGTCCAAGTAAAAGAACCAATATATTTATGTGAAATTACTGTACGTAAGTCAAAGTACAAAAGCATTAACACAAATATTTGTCCGCTGTGACTGATATATTATTTTATACAGCCTGGCCTAGCATCTCTTTCATGTCTTTAACTGATCTATGTGGAAAAATGATGTTCCATGTTCCTGAAGGTTATCTTCGTCTTCAAAGAAAAATCACAATACAGCAGTTTCTTTAAGAAAGTGAAACCTTTGTGATTTTTAATAGGGATAAACAATGATGCATGAAGAAAGCACAGCAGTGTGGATACAACTTGGTTTCATCCACATCCAGAAAACTCACAAAACGCTCTTCAACTTTCTAGTTTTAATCTCTACTTTGTAAACACCTGTTCATCATTCAGTCCTCTGTGTCCTACTGAAATTTGTGAACTAACCGTGGCCCTCTTCTCACCTCCTCTGTGGAGTCTTGTGTTTAGTCTGTAAATGACTCCGGCTCATGGCAAATTGTGTTCATTTAAGGTGTCCGATTAGCCTAAATATTGATTAAATAACAATATTAGATTTTTTATACCATCCATACACTAACATACAAAATAAGCCACTTGACACATTAGATACATAAGCCCAATTACTAAAGTTTTGTTTTTCTTCTCTCTCTCTGCACTGATGCATTCATGTTTAAGCAGCATTTTCCAGTTTCAGCTCTTCAAGACGGGCTTCTCCAAAGGGTCTCATCATTAATCTTAGGGGTCATAAGATGATTTTGATCATCACTTTTAGCTCCACAGTAGTTTGTTATTGTCATTGTATTGCTTATTGTGTTTTTTAGCTGTACTCTTCCCTAATGTCCCTTTTGCTGTCTTGGTAGTGGGTTAAATCCTGGGGGAATGGGTTTAAGTTAAATGGTTACATGCCAGTCATTTCGCTATACACAAGCCTGTGTCTGTTCTAGGCTTTAACTCTACCGTAGCTCTCCTCTTGCAAGGGCGGGAGACCCCCGCACCACCAGGGGTCTCTAGCTGCATCTGTGAGGAGTTACTTGGGTCTGCGTGAGTACTCACCACAGATCTGTGCTTTTTTTTTCAAAATATCTGCTTGTTCTATCCCTCTCTATGCACTTCTATACTCTTCTGCCTTATCTAGGTCATTGGATGAGAAGAAGTTTTTAACTGTTTGATTAAAACATACAATTTTGATGACATTGATTTTTTTTTTTCCCCCACTAGCACACATAGGTTAATCTGTAGAGGGGCTAGCATTCTCTCTCTGAGCGGCCCATGTGACTTTATATTTTGTTAAATGACATGAATGCAGTTTAGAGAGCAAATGTATATTCTGTAGAGTGTTACTTTGATGATTTTCTTTATGTGGTACAGGCAGATTAACACATTTCAAGATTTTGAGCAGAATCTAATCCCATTAATCTTGTTTTCATCAGGTTTTACAGCTATCACAGCAACCAATCCAATATGGTTGATAAAGACCCGCCTACAACTGGATGCGAGGTAAATATGACACTTGAGTTTGTGTGTTACATATTGTACATGTCAGGTTCCAAATGGCAGTAATGAAACTCGATCTGGTATAAAAATTATGTACTTTCTTTTTGTACAAATTATTTGTACACCAGCAGGATGTGTTTAATTGTCTATTTTGTGGTTTTAAAGAGACACATATTACCTTTAATCCAAATTCTTGATTTTCAAAATCAGCCTGTTTTTAAAATATGCGAGCAAGGTTGTGTTCCATCTACCACAACCACAATGTTTTTTTGCTAACCATTAACCTTATCATACACATTCCATAGCTTTATATCCTCGATTTGTTGAATTTTATGTGGCTTTTCAGTCTCCTAATGGTAGTATCCAAAAAGACACAGACAGCTCACCAGTGTCATCAAGCATTTTGTCTTTACATGAGTTTTCATGACTTTTTTCTGACAACAGATTTTATAAAAGTTGTTGTTGATGGCATCCTTGTAAGTGGGACTTTTCAAAAGGTCTTCTTTTGTTCTCAGGAATCGGGGTGAGCGCAAGATGAGTGCGTTTGAGTGTGTACGGCGAGTGTATCAGACAGACGGCCTGCGAGGCTTCTACAGGGGCATGTCCGCATCCTATGCTGGCATCTCAGAGACTGTGATCCACTTTGTGATTTATGAAAACATCAAACGTCGCCTCTTGGAGGCCAAGGCGCCGCAAAACATGGACGACGAGGAGGAGACATCTAAAGATGCCTCAGACTTTGTGGGAATGATGCTTGCTGCTGCCACCTCTAAGACCTGTGCCACAACTATCGCTTATCCTCATGGTGAGAGTCAGATTAGCAATGAGCTAACATAGGCTGCTTTGGTGCTCCTGTTCCATATAACCTTTTCCATCTTTCTTTTCACATCTGCAGAAGTGATCCGGACCAGGCTACGTGAGGAGGGCACCAAGTATCGCTCTTTCTTCCAGACTCTAACGACAGTGCCCAAAGAGGAGGGCTACCGTGCTCTGTACCGCGGCCTCTTCACTCACCTGGTACGACAGATCCCCAACACTGCCATCATGATGTGCACCTACGAGTTGGTGGTCTACTTCCTGAATGGTTAAACCATCCCCCCACACCTACACCTTATCAGACAGTATATGTAACCCTGCCCCTGTTCGGAGATGGAGAAAAGAAAATGAGAGAAACTGCACACCAGTTAGCACAACCACTTCACCAGAAGAGGATGGGGACGGCGTCATGACGACCATCATCTCAGTGATGCAGCGAGTGGTTCTTAAAAAATAAGTCGGGAGCATTGTTGTATAACCAAATGGTCTGGCACAAGGAGGAGGATTGAAAAAATACTTGCATCAGTTTGGGAAAATCTTGGTTTAACTGTGGCAAGTAAACAGTTTCCCTATTATTATTTTTATTCCAACCTTTTCCCCCTTTGCTTACATTTATGTTGCTTGTGCAAGCTCAGACTCAGAGTACTGAAGAAAGCACCAGTTACATTGTATTCTGCATCGAATGATGAAAGAGAAATACAGTAATTGTAATCCTTAGGAAATAGGAAATAGAAAATGCAAGTTCTCCACCGGTGATCAGATGGTAAAATAATTTCCTGCATTCCTAGAGGCCCAGAATACAGAGATGCCCAGACTCAGGAGTGAGTTGAAAAGGTTTCAGTAGTTAGTGAGGAAAAAGGAGAAGTCAGTGCTGTGGCTTGTTGAGGAGAAAGGGGTGGCGGAGGGGAGGGAGGTTAATGGGAGATGTGCCTTGTGTGATTAAAGGACTTGTACCATGATGAACAGTCGCTGTAAGAGGAGGCGGAGCTCTGGTTGACCTGTTACAATGGATGTAGAAATGTAGTTGTACACTGGTATTGTGTGATTTCAGGTGTCCTTTTACATATCGGGTTAAAACTGGTGGTGATATCCTCATGATGCAGGACTTTACACGTGTCTGCTGCTCGTTACACTACATACATGATGGATATCTTATTACAAGTCTTCATAATGACATTGACCTATGAACCTGTACATGTAAACGTGTGGAAGAAGAGTGACTACACTAGAGTACACTAAGGTTTGATAGAGGATAGAAAATCACCAAGCTAAACCAGAAATTAATCCACCATTCTAACTACTGGAATATAAACAAAATACTGATCCATATTGTGAATTTAAGAAAAGAATATAATTAACACATTTTAACTAATTGTAATGTTGATGGATCCAAACAAGAGTGTTTGTTCTTATTGCACTTTTCAATGTCTTTCTCATTTTTCTTTTTTGTTTCTTGTCCAGTTTAGTTTTCCAGACGAGGACAAATCCAAGAGTTTGTTCTGGAAAATTTGTAGAGTTTAAACCAGCATGTGAAGGAGGTGGCCAGTAATGTTATCTTTCTGTGTATATGAACTTGGATTAATAACGTATTCTGATACTTTACTGCTTCCTGGGTCAGCGTGCTGGTGTGCAGCAGTAAGGGTATATCTGGTGTAACCTGTAGCTCAGCTATGCTCACTCTCTTAGTGCCTGTTGTACTTGAGATTGCAGCCTCAGTGTGTGTCCCCAGATGCTTTCCTCCAGTAAAATAACTGGTGTGATCCTCAATGTGAACAGTGAACAGTTTTACAGAACACATGAAGGATGCATTAGATTAGCCTCATTGTACAAATCTTACCAGAGGTGGGTTCATGTTTGCACACAGCGCCGTCAACGCACGCTATTGTCGAAGTAAGATGCGAGTCCATCTTTGATTCCTTTGCTGCTAGTAGCTACTGGACGTTTGGGTATCACGGTGCTGGCAACACTCCTATTGGTTTAAAACAGGACAGATAGTGTGAGTTGATTGTACCAAACGTGATGAAGGGGTCAGTTAACCCAAATAACGACAACAACAAAACATTTTCTCTCTTATGTTTTAGCCCTGCTGATAGTTTTATATTAATATTTTACAGGTCATGGGATATCTGAGCATTAGCTCAGTGAAAAAAAACAGAACAAAAGAATTTTGTTTGCGGTGCTCACACAGTAACATTTTTCACTGCTGTTGGACTCCAACCCATTCAGTTCTGTTGTGTTAATGAAGAGGCTGATGCAGGTTTTAAAACCTGGAGTAAAATAATTCCAGAGGTCCGAGGGAAATTTGGATTTTCTTCTAATAATTTATTTTTATTCCTTACTTGGGTGAACTGACCCTTTTTAAAACTGTAAATTTCTATGCATCTCTTTCACTCGTATCAGTGTTGATTATTTGTCAGCGGATGCATTCTTCCCTGCATTCTACACTTATTCTGTTGCAACCACTCTTTTGCATTGTCTGGTGACTGTGAGTTTGAGTGTGTGCGTTCACGCTTAAGTGACAATCGCATGTCATTCAGCCGTGTCGTTTGTGCAAGAGACCATAGGAGTATGAATGCACTCAGAAGAATAACTGCAAACAGTGTTGTTTTTATCTCTATAAATAAATTGTTGCCTTTTGTTGCCTTTCCTTTGGTTATTTCATGTTGTCTTTGATGAGCCGATTGTGAGTGTGGCTCAGTCTATGCATTCTCTCATACCTGTTTTTGTAAAACAAAAAGTCAATAAAATGGAAAGAGTGCAAGTAAGGGTTAGTGTCCAAGAATGATTGTGTGCCTGACGGTTTTTCTCACAAATGAAAATCATGATTCTCCGAACAGTGAAAAACCCATTGAAAGTTGTAGTTTGTTTGTAACACATTTTATGTTGCTTTGACGCACAAGAGTACAAATATCTGACTCAGTAGTGCTTGTTCCCTTGTTTCAAACTATTTCAGGTGTGGTTGTCAACATATCTGCAGTGTGATCTTAACATGCAGAGAACATTTTCAACAGGAATCTTTCATCTGAATGAGTCAGCTGCCACAAACTGGCTACTGGCACACGTGATCAGGCCTGATGGCAATTCAAAGTCTAATATTTACTCTTCCTTTTAGCTCTGCTTGGGTCACATTTCAATGTGGAGCCTGAAGGGAGAGGCACAGTTAAAATGGTAGTAAACGACTTCCTTTTCTACTATTAACACATTCACAGCAAGAGACTTTACGTTTTCTGACAACAAATAAATAGCTGCTATTTGTAATTTGAAAAACTCTCATACATGAATCCATACAAGGTTATGTGAATATGGGCCCCTGACCTCTTCTACATAGAAGCAACACCCTGACTGAAACTGATGAAAAACAACCACAGACAAACAACTGTCACCTGTTGCATCTCTGTCTCCAAACATCATTTAGCATCGTTTTGTCTTGTCACACGGTGTCGGTGTCTGTGATTGTCTAGGCCGATTATGTAGTCCATCCATGATGGTAAAAAGCCAGTTACACTCAAACCATCTGATTCTTGTAGGCGGGGCAGCCTTTTTGCTGAAAATACAGAATCTACCTGCTGTGGTCAGAATCAGTGCTGATGAGGGCAGGGAGAGCGAATCAAAACCCAAAACATCAGCTGCCAATGTTGTCAGTGCAATGTTGCTGATAAAATTAATAAAATGATTAAATGTTGAATGATTCTTTAAATTCAATCAATTAGTACCATGTTAATCCTCCGATTTTGGTGCAACATATCACATGTTGTGTAATTTAGTTTTCAGACACAGCCCCACAGTTCATACAGAGGGAAGATGTAAAGGTACACTCGCTGTGATTGGCTTGGTCAGAGGCAGAAGACTAAAAACATCACGTCAGAGACACAGACAGTGAATTGTGGGCTACAAGAAATATGAGTATGTTTGGTCACTGAATGTAAGTCTCAATGAAAAGAATCACATATGTTATTTTTTTTACTATATTGACTCAGCTGCTTACATATGTGCCTTGGTGGATAACATTTTGGTGGCAGTGGTTATTTCATTAATGACGTTATTAACCTATGACACAACAGTTTATATTGAGTGAGTGATGGTCTTTAGCCCCCACATCATGGAATTCTCTCCCATTAATCTTGGGAGACTAATTCTTTTGCTTCTTTTAAATCCCTTCTCAAATCTTTTATTTGTGTTAAAGCTTTTACAGATGATTGCCATTGGCTCTTATTTACCCTGACTAGTCACATTTGTTCATTTGTTTATATGAATTCATCTACTTTATTGTTCTATTTTCTCTGTTCATGTTCCAATGTTTTATTCTCATAGTTGTAACATTGTAAAGAAAAGTGCTGTATAAATAAGGTTTATGATTATAGGTTTATTAAATGAGGTGTTGATTGTTCTCATTGTTTTCATAACTGTAACCATGTCTCAGAAAGAGCAACTATGAACACAGTGCAACTGAAAAATATGTTTGGTGTAAGTACATTTCGAGCCACCAGGTGGTGGTGTTTACTCAGACTTCCAGTACATCATCAGCCCAGTGGAGCAGACACTGAGAGGTGACAGCCTGCTGCTGCCTGATTGCTCAATCCAAAAGATGGCTAAATGAAAAAAAAACATGTTTAACTTTATTCTGTAGCAGAGACACATCTGTGACATAAAATAATGAGTGTGGCTCCATGTGAACAGAACAGAGCGATGCCAGGTGAATGATGACAATGCCTCAGCAGAGGAACACACTTACTTCATTCACAGCTCATTTCCCTGCCTGCACAACAGCATCACATCATCACATTAGCCCCAGCAGGACCGGGCTGACTCACACAACACAACATGTATTTATTTTCTGTCAGGCTGAAAGGACGGAGGAATGTGTTCAACACAACATACTCGACAATCTGCCACAGAGCGCCGGTGTTCTCCATAATAATACAAAGTGCCTCTGGGTGTTGCTTGTGCCTCGCTAAATTGAGCTTTGGGGACACACTGTGAAACGACAGCAGTGGGGTGTAATGACTGGCACCTTGTTTGCCTCTGAACTGCGGAGGGAGTGGAGAGGAAAGAAAGACAGACTGTCGCTGTTTTTTATTTACTTCAGCTCTGATGGACACTTCTGTGTTGTGGTATTTTACTGTTTGTCTGGTTTAATCGAAAATCAAGGAATTTGGGCACTAATATTATCTGAAAGAATAAATGTCTTGTTCTTTTCCATCTTTACATACAAATCAAGGTTCTCATCCACTTTCTTACTGTTTATTGCTTTGGCACATGCTTTCTAATTTCCACTGATTCCTCTCACAGCAGGTAACTGTTCCAGCAATTTAACATTACATGTTCATCATGTGTGTGGATTCACTAGAGAGAGGTTTGGAAAAGCAATGGTCAAATTTGAAGAAGCAGTGGCACTACATTTGTCATAAAGCAATTTATTAACATTTCTATAACGATTTCCAGACTTGAACAATTTAAGTCTGTTGACATCATGAGGATTACTTTAGCTGGTGTCAGACGTGCACTGAACTCCGAAGACCCAAATGTCCGAGTGAGAGCCTCCGGATTATCTGCGGACTTTCTCCACCTAGCCTCCTAGTATAAAGTCTGGGGGGTGTTGATGATGCTTCTAACACGCAAAAGACGCAAAAATGATAAAAACAAAAAGACAAAGCGGTGTCATACATGTAGAAGACACGGACAAAGATGTTTACAGAGTTTGTGGCACTAGGAGACGACAGCAGTGGCTGTGTGTTATCGAGAATATTGATATTTACGCGTTCACAAATTGTGAATGCGTCCTGGCAGAAAAAACTGAACTCCGGACCCTATTGTCCAGACTTTACCCACAGGTCAAGTGAGAAAATGGCTTTTCTTATTCTTTAAAGACACATTATTTCATTGTTTTTTAATCCTTTGTCCATATGTTACTTGTTCAGTTACCCCCTCAACTGAACCTAATATATGCTAAATAATTAATTAAAGTGTGAGTGCTTTAAATCCATTTCTTTTCTCTTCCTGTCAAACAAAATCCTTTTTTTACAACTCATCTTCAACCCTGGGACATTGTTGTATCTAATCAAGTGTGATTTAGGCTAACTAGCTAATCACAAACATCCACACATGAGCTAACAGGTTTTAGCTAGCAGTAGGATATCATGGGTCAGAGGTGTGTTTGGGTCTCAGTCAGCAGAGAAATGACAGTAGCTGTGCTCTGAATGAGTATTTTCTCCCTCACGCTGTAGCACATGTGAGGGTGGTGTAGGTGGTAGCCAACAGTCCTGTATCCATTTACCTGAGCCCATTTTTGAGCAGTCCATAAGGAATGGATTTAATTTTACACCCACATGCTTTCCCTTGGAAATTTGTCACATTGTGGATGGTAAAGAATAACTATCTACCATTTCCCTGTGATAAAGCTAGATTTGTTAGCTTAGCTAGAAACATTAGCGATGTGGCCACAACTGACAAGAAGGGATCGTTTTAAATACTAAAACAGATTACATCAGGAGCAAAAGTGTAGAATGTATTAATTAATTATTTGAGGCTATAAAAATGACTGACTCGCGATTAGTCGAGCACGTGTATCGGCTACTGCGCAGACTCTGGCTGCCAATGTACAAGATGGAAGCGTCAGTATTTGGTATATTTTGGTTTCATTTCTGGATAGTGGGAGGAAGTGGAGACGTGTCCTCCATCGTTATAGAGTCTGTAGTCAACATTCAACGGAGCAGGGGCATCATAATTTAACCTTTGATCAAATCAAGAATGTGTTGCTGCTTCACAAGTTACATATACTCAGCTTAAAGAGCTCTCTTCAGAGACAAGGAAGATATTTTGTACAGTATGTGAAAAGTAAACCTTTTTTAATGCGTAAAGTGGAATGCCTTTTCAATTCAGTTGATGTTTGAGATCGATGTTTTTATGTAGAATTAGAAAATATCAATTTTTCCATTTGTATCCTTCATATGATGGGGTCTTTTAATTATAGTTCTGTCAAAGCGAAATTTAGAATCAAGTTAACCAGAGAACTGCATACATTTGTCTGAAATCTCTGTCCTTCTACACCCTTGAAGACTCTGTTTGTCCACATTGTGTTGTGCAGTAGCTTGTCCTTACCTCCACCAGTATTTGGAGGTTCTCAGTGGTGCCTGGAGACCGTGTCCTGCAGGTGAGTCACCGACTGGCTCGACTTCACACAGAGCAGTCTGTGCAGAGCAGCAGGTCTGTCAGCTTCAGCTCTAGAGGCGGATGAAATACTCTGTGGCTGGGATTCGTGAGCAGCTCAGTTCCAGACTTGGGCAACCAGTTCTCGCACATGGTGGAAAACGACACAAAGCATGAGTCAATTATTTATGAGCTATGGTGGTAGACTGGTGTATTTTTGTTTGGACAGAGCCATGCTAGCTATTTTCTCCCGCTCCGAGCCTTCATGCTAAGCTAAGCTATCTAACTACCGGCTCCAGCTTCATATTCAGTGGACAGACAGGATGGTATCAACACACATGATAGACGATATCAAACACATGATCATATCTAACTGTTTGAACCCACCGCCCACTGTGGTTGGCTGTGACGAGCACACAAGCTGGGGTGAATTCAGGGACATCTGTCTGTCTGTCACACACACACACACACACACACACACACACACACACACACACACACACACACACACACACACACACACACACACACACACACACACACACACACAAAACCTTTTATTTCTATCTTTACAAGGACATTCACTGGCATAATGCATTCCCAGTCCCATACCCTAACCTTACCCATCACAACTAAATGCCTAATCCTTACCATAATCTTTATCCTAACCCAAACCTAATTCTAAACCCAACCCTAAAACAAAGTCCTAACCCTCAAAAAGTCAAACCAAACCTTTACCCATAACCCTAATCAGGAAAGTCAGAAATTACGATTCATTTGGACCAGACTTTTGTCCCCATGAGGTTCACTGGTCCCGTGTCCTTATGGGTCTATATGTCTATGCAAAAAAATTGTCTTCACAAAGATATATGTACAAGTACACACTCACACGTGCGTGCACACACTCTCACACATCATCTACAGATGGGAGGCAAAGTGATTGGAAGTTTGTCCAAGTCTAGACAAACTACTCCCCTCTATTTCCTAACAAGCAGAAGTCCTCATGGTGATTCAGCAACATTGTTTGACTGTCTGTACACTATCCAGTTAGTGCCAGCTCAACAGCCCAGTCCAGAGAGAGACAGACCCACAGGATGAAGACATGACATGAGAGGACTGGATAGAGACAGGCAGCCAGGGAAATGAAAACTGAAAGGAAAAGGGACATAAAGAAGAGTAGATACAGGGGAGAGGACATAATGACAGACAGAGGATAAAAACATCTGATTCTAAGAGTGTCGTGGAGGATTTGGGGAGGATTCAGTCATGCTGGTGAGAAGAGCAGCTTTGTCTGAAGTCGACTGCAGGAAGACAGGACTCACATGCATACACACACTCACACTCAGCCCAATTCATAGACAGTAACCTATACCAATACAAATCCATTGCAGGGACACACAGCATGGGATCTCTGAGTCATTTTCAGTCAAAACTGCCTCTGTCTCGACTTTCTGACTTGATGAGTAACAGACATTTCACTCTCTGCAGTAACATTTACCAGGAGAGGTATATACAGAAAGATTTCAACATTTTGGGAAAACACTTGTCTGCACTCTTGCTGAGGTTTAGATGAGAAGATCAACACTTCTCTCATATCTGTATTTAAATATGAAGTACATATATGTATACATCCAGTGAGCTAGTTAGCTTAGCTTAGCACAAACACTGGAAAAAGGGTGGAAACAACTTACAACTCATGATTTAATTTTTGTTATATTATGTGCCTCACTTGCTGATTTAATGCCAGGACCAGCGACATAAAGATGGTCGACATGGTACTACCCGAAAGTGAAGACAAAGCATGTGGATCTCCACCTAGTGGCTGTTTTATTCATAAAACCAAAGTCAAAAATGACAAGTTGAGGCTTTATGGGTCATGTGCTGCATTAGCATATTTCTTGGCCAGTACCAGTAACTTTCTGTCTGGTGCGTTATCCATTATAAACCCACAACTAGTTGTTTTTACCCTTTTGTTCGGATAACACAACCTATATACGATATAAGAAATAAAGAAATAAAGAAAATCAATTGTGTTTCATACTGACAAGGCAACTGATCTCTGCTGAGTTAAACCCATCAACTTCAAATCTGCGGTTCTCTTTGGATTTGACTTGAGGCTGGTTGCTCAGGGAGCAAATGGTCTAGTTTTCACAATGAGCATAATTTCATTCTTCTTTATTACTCTCATTCTGCTTACTCATGTTGAAACCTGCGGGAGATATTGTTATTGGTGAGGTGAAGAAAATTGGATTAAGTGTATAACAAAGTATATTTACTTCCGCTAAGGAGGTCATGTTTTAATCTGTGTTTGTTTGTTTGTCTGTTAGAAGGATAACGCAAAAACCTACACAACTGACCTCCATTAAATTGTGTGGAGGGGTTGATCATCACCATAGACTGTATATACAGTTCATCACCCAAGAAAAAACCCATTGAATTTCTGCCATAAAATCTTGGCCCCTGGGCGTATCAAGGAATTCTTTTTTGCTTTCTTTAACATTACGCGATAGGTCAGACAGTGTTTTTTAAGCATTTCCTTGATTTCTCAGAGAAGAATTATTGGATCTTGTGGAAATAAAATCAGGCATGTTTATTTGGATCTTTATTTGGATCTGCATCTAATTTGATGCAGATCCAAATAAAAATCCGGATCTAGTGAATTTAAATGTGGTTTCATAAGGGGACTGCTGGGCAGAGCGCCGTTCTATTTGTATAAAGTATATGACAATGTATATTTTGTTAAAACGACAATAAAACGAGTAAGAGTGTCTGAGTAGAAATGGGAAATAATGTCCTTTTTAAAAATCCGAACCTTAACGTTACACAAGTGCATATAAATGAGACAGACGGTGATTATGCTCAGGATAAAACTATGTTAGGCATGAAGTGGCCTCCACCCTGCGTCAAGACCTGCTGTAAGGGGCAGTTGAACAGGAAGTGTGGTCACGGTACAAAATAAAAGCACAGAACCTGTCGTGTCCGAGAAAAATAACCTTACAGCAACATAAAACAAACTAAACGACATCTGCGCGGTCGCTAAATAAATTGCGGTGCAGCTGTTGGACACTAGAAGACTAAACAGAAAGGTGTGTTTTTATAAACGGTGTTTCCTGCTGGAGGTGATGGTGGGAAGACGCGTTGATATTATCGCCAGCTTGACTCCAGTCACCTTTGCCTGATCCCGGCGCTGCAGCCAATCAGCGGCAGTCGGGGACACATGAACGGTGATCAGACCCACGGAACAGGCTGCGGCCACGGCAGGAACAAAGGAAGAAACCCTCCCGCTGCCTTTGAAGCGTCTTCTCACGCAGGCGTCGACTTCGCGGACACGTTTCTCGCCCTTTGTCTCCGCGCCGCCTCTCACTCTCACCGGGAGTCGCACTTTTTTCACTCGCGACCGGTCGTGTCTTTTGCGGAGGGGAAGAGGAAACTTGGCGTCGCGGAGGTATTTTCTCCTCGGGTCGCTTTTCTCCAGGTCGTGGACGGGCGGACTGGAAGGTGTCGCACGGTGAGTTTGTCTTTGTCGTTTGTTTTGAAACCCGCTTTCTTCACACCGTGATGATGTGTCGAACCCATCAGTGAGCGCGTCGTGACTCCGGTGTTTGTCTGTCGCTGTATGTGTCGTGAAACTGAAAAACTTCTCCCGCAAACTTTCTCCTGCTTCTCCTCCGAGGCAGCGGCTGCAGAACAGCGCGGCTCCCGAACTCCTTCAGACATGTAGCCGTTCTAGTGCTTCTTCTGCCGGTTGAAACAGAGACGAGCACAGAAAAACTCAACACAGGACATTTTTACTATTTCGAGTCCATTGAAAATTCCGGCATGTTGCAATCAAAGGTGGTTGCTTGTTTTACTTGTTCCAAACGAATTGACTTGTCTAGTCACGCAGTAAATAAGAGGTTGTTAGAAAGTCATTGACCCATTGAACAAATATTTAATTCTGTTAAATGATACAACATGACAATACGCCTGATAGAAGTGACGGGTTTTCTCCATTTGTGGGAGATATGGACAAATATTTTAGGATAAAACTTGTCATATCACTCGATGTCCATAATTATAATGATAAATGACTCATTATTATCATTATTTCCTAAGCTTTGACAGATGTTTGCTCCTGGGTGAAGGTTGGGATTTTAAACTTGTTTATGGTCACAGAATAATACTTTTACTTTACAAAAATTGTATGGTGGTAATTACTGATGTTGTTTTATTTTCCAATATCCCTAATATCTGTTGTGGCAATAGGTATAGCTGCCTTCAGGAACACTTTCATTCATGTCTTCATGCATCGATTACTCTTCTGAGCCATCTCTTATGTTTGCTTTAAAAGTGCACATCAGTCAATGTGGTTCTCTTGCCAGTAGTTTTTGTTTTGAGCATATTTTGTGGAGTTTTGAACTCGGTAGAAGTAGTCTGTCTCTTATTCTTACCTCTGACTAAGCAGAGGCTGACAGTATTCCAGGGAAGCAAACAAGGCAGCCTAATATCCCCACAGCGTTATTTGACTTCATTCAGTGCCCATTTGATTTGAGGTTTTCCTGCTATTCAAAGGCTAAATGTTTTGCCCGTAACCACGCCATCTGCTTTGCCCTCCTGGGCATTGGCAGGCCACTGTCCATATCAAGTGTTGTGAGAGAAGTGTGTGGGTGGACCACAGCAGATGGTGAGATGGAGAACTGGTGAGGCTGATCATAGCTGGAAGCTCGGCTGACTGTTGTGATGGTTGCTCTTGTTCTCAGCTGCGAGTGTGATAAAGAAAAAACCACAATCTTTTAACACGTAATCAGTTTCTTTTAGTGGGTAATTAAAAATTGTTTGAATGTTAATTAGCTTGCTTATACCATTGAACGTGTGCTCATATGCTTCCACCATTTAAGAACAATTGACCCCTGCACTCCCATTTCCTACCATCTGGGGTTTGACCCTGTGACCGACGTGACATCTGTTAACCTCCGTGTTACAGCATGGGTGGGTGGCATAAACACGCCAGGCTTCACAGCATTCAGAAGTCAACAGTGGAGTTCATGTTTAATTCACCCTGCCTCTACAAGCAAGCAAAATGAAAATGCATTGGTTATTGGTGCTTTGAGTTTAGACAACCAATGTCACAGATTTCAGCTAATTGCAACCCAGTAATTGATGTCTATTTGTGCATGTCTATTGTAACACGACTGAGAGGTGTAATGCAACCTGAGAAATAAAAAGGCTACTTTACATTTTGATTTCCTGCTGTAATACTTGCTGAGAGAAAAAAAACAGGTTATATTCTCTTTCCACTCATATTCTCCTGTTTCAATTTTTTTTTATATAATCCGAGCTACACATAAAATAATCAATTGTTTCATTTTGGGTTTGTAACCCAAAATTTGTGACCCATGTAGGCTGCTATAGGCTTACTGATCATGATACTGCAACAGGATTTAGAGACTTAAAAAGTACAGTAACATACTGATTCTCATTTTTCACACAAGTTTTTGAAAAAAAGACAATGCCCCAAAAATAATCAATGTAGATGAAATTATTATATGAATTGCCTTGTTTGGCAAAGTTATCAAATAATTGTTTATCTCCCAAGACAGTAGTCACAAACCTTTTAATACCAAACGTAAGATGAGATCTACCACCCTGATATCTTCCAAAAACCCATTTAGGAGGGTCATATTTATTATTTTTGCAATTTCTGTTAAAGGCTTAATGGAGGAGCATACATATACACACAGGCAGTTGTGCAACTTTATCTATTCAATGCACAATATTCACATTCATATCAATTCATATTTACAGCATCTGTTCAATGCACAATATTTAGCTTCTCAGTTCAACAATATGTTCTGCAGAGGACCTGGTACTGCTGCACAATGTTTTCACATATAGGCTTTTCCTTGAATATGGCCATAAATAAGACTATTTCCTTTAATGAAAGTAGTCCCTTGTACTCAAATAAATATCATTACTAAACAGTATGAAGCTGTGCATCTTCTGCTCCTGCAAACATTTCACAATTTAAAAAACCCTTTTTAAACAAAATGAGTGTTTGGTGATCGACAGGGAAGGTTTTAGAGATCGACTGGTTGGCGACCACTGTCCTAAGAGGATGACTTGAAAGCTCTTTCCCACCTGGCTGTTCTTACTTTTGGTCCGTCTGATATAAATGAAATGCAACTGATGAATTGAAGCAAGTTTACGGAGGTAGAAATATTCTATTTTGTCTGTCTTAGGATCTCCATACTCCAGTTATATCTTGGTAGATTCCTTGAAGTCTAAGCTTGTCTGCAATGTCCACCTTGTATACACTGTGTCCAGTTGCTCCCCACCATCTCACACTGTCTCTCACTCGTGCTCGTGCATAAAGGTACACACAGCCAGAGCTGAGGCTGTTCCAGCAGAGGGGCGCTCATGCTGACTTAGTACAATGTTAATGTTGTGAAATCCCATTAAAAGCAGTCTGGTGCTGAGCGTTGCTTCGTCTGGGTTTTTTACGAGACAGCAGGTCATTTTGAAAGGCCAGCGGTGCCATGTGGCTGTTTGTGTATGGTGTAATAGAGACTAATCACTAGAGTGGCTCACCCTGATCCGAAAATCTGTGCCACTCATGTTTAGGTGTTCTTGAAGATCATAGAAATGATTTAGAATGTGTTAGTTGTTGAGAGTAGTTGTTTTGAGAGCTGCAGCTGTACTTTGGTACTTTTTTAAAATTTATTTTAAACTTCATAGTTTGGCCCTATGACGCACGACAGTGTGATGAGAAACAATGGGTAAAAAAATTCAGTCAGTCATTTTCATTTCCATGTAGCATCATGATGTCCTGGTGTCTGTACTACAAAACAAGTTCAACATACCCATGGTTATCGTTTTCCTATATCCAGGTGAACTTAACCAGACAAACAATGTCCGGCTAAGCGGTCACACAAATCTGGTAATCAACTCAGTAAGTCAACCCAGGTTTGCCTCATGTTCTGAGCGCATGCACATCAAATGGGCAGTGTTTACTGCATATGTGAAATCACCGACATGGACAAGTGAACTGACACATATTTCACAAATGAGGAGCAAACTGCTACGTAGAAAAATAGGAGAACAAACACATTATCCAGGCTAAAAGGAACAGGTAAAACATCTCTGTGTGAAGTTATGGGAAAGAATATATAACATGGCCACGACATAACCCCTGGGAAGGATATAAATAACTCTGGTCCACGAAATATGAATCTGTTCTTTACTAACAAGACTTGTGCAACTGAAGTAAAGACGCCTCTTGGATGAGAGATGAAACGTTTCACTCACATGATGTAGCCTCTATAATGAGCTTTAGTTAGACAAACACACACTGTTGTAACATTTGCAATTAAAACATATGCACCTATTTTTGTGCACATCTGATATTTTGGGGACAGGATGCACCTGTCCCATCTGGAAACAGGCAGAGATTGAGATGTTTCAAATAATTATCTAATTTCATAACAAACCTATTTAAAGGGAAGGATGAAAGTACAAAACTGTTAGTAAGTTTATCCTCAGAAATAACATTAATTTGACAGTTTACAGATTTACATTGTGACGGCCCCCTTCTCTCTTTCTCTGAGACTCGCGCAGTCAGTCCTCACCAAATTACACGACACTGTTGTGCAATGCGCGCTCTCCTTAAAGGGAAGTTTAAAACCGTGTGGTTTGTTAAGTCAATCCACGGTGCTAACACACCCCATGTTTCCTGTCACCTATACAGAACCAAATGCGCAAAGTCATGCTCCCGGCATACTGGACATTTAACAGCGCTTTACAAGGGCCTATATTTTTATTGTCTAGTAATTTATTCTTTCAAAAATAAAAGCACGACATCGTTTTTTTTGTTGACTTAATCTATTCATTTGTTTATAAAAGGTTTTTATAGTGAAATATTTGCAGGAGAGGAAAATACGCGGCTTCATAGTGTGTAGTACTGGTATTTATTTGAGTACACATGACTACTTTTAAACAAGGAATACTGTAGTTATACCAGCAACCTCAGGAAGGCTGTAGTTATATTAAATGTTAACGTAAAGAACTTCAAGTCATGGGCAGTAGTCTCTATCTCACTCCTTCTCCCTCTCACACACACTCACCCACACGTTTATGGTCATTTTCAGTATAAACCCTGTTTAAACACATAACGCGGCAGTAGCACCTCCAGCAGAACCAAGGCTGATCAGCAGCCAGTGTGAACTGACAATCGCGACACCCAGCTGTACGTGGACAGATTTTCCGCATTCGGTGTTCCCCGGGTGTCATTCATAAAATACTGATACTAGTAAAATTAGGTATCGCATCGTTTTAATGACTGGGTATCGCGATACCTTTCTATTATCACTATACCGTGCGACACTATAGACAAGTGGAAAATTGGGCTGAAATTGTGTTGTGAACAAGGCACAACACCCCCCGTTAGCAGTATGTTAGCAGCACATTGCCACTGGTCTCAGACTCGGTCTGGATTGATTAGATAAAAACCTTTTACCAGCAAAAAAAAAAAATCATTTGCAAACCCAAAATGTGAATCAGTATTAAATCAGGTTTTTGTTTTTAGTTCACAATGACAGACACACGCACACATTGGGTCTGTTCTCAGATATTTTCTGTCTTGTATATAGTTTATCATGTGGTGTTCACAGATCTCATTTTTTGTGAAGTGCTGGCAGAGAAGGGAGTGCTTAGTTTGATGCAGCGAATCTCTCTTTTTAATTGTTGTCATCTAAAAATGAGATTGAAGAAGGGTGTGAATCAAGGTCACTGATCAAAAACAATTAATTGCGCAGATCTACCAACTCCCACTCATCGTTGTCCTCCTCTAGGCATGGTGTGCTTGATTACAAAAGAGTAGGATACTGCCCATGTTTGCCAGTTCTGCCTGTCGCTGCAGGGGGAGTGATGGGTGCTGAAGATGGGATTTTCACTGATGATGGATGTTCCTCGCAGTAACGAGAGGGATGTAACACAAGTTACTGGTCCTGTTTGTCTTTCACATCTGCGAAGGATGAGAAGTAAACCGTCTCTCCTGTAAGAAGCGTTCAACTCAATGCTTTTATACCACCACACTGAACCTCTGTGACAAACTCCTGTCAATGAAAGGAGCTTTCATGGTACAACTGACAATAAAAGCAGTGATGACATTGATTGTTATAGATGGAAAATCTGGACGGTAAGCTGACGAGTGAGTGACTCACATGGCATTTATGGAGAAGGAGAGATTGAAGAGATCGGTGGAAATGCTGAGTGATCAATAGCTGGTAGAGGGTAGAGGGTAGTGGTGGCGGAGTTAACAGTAGGTCTGTAGTAAACCAAAGAAAATCTTGGTCGATGAAATATTTTTTCAAACAATTGATTGGTTGTCGGGAAAAGAGAATAATGCACATTTCCCTTTTATCATGTAGGTCACAGTGGACTGAAGGCACTCTTTATCAGCCTAAATTTATTATAAACAAACTCAAATCGACTATTTGCAGCATATTGAATAATTTTAACCTAATTATTAGACCAAAGTTATTGAAAAATTCTGAGACGTTTAGGTTTGAAGCCTCAAACATTGAACTCAAAATCTGTTGTTGTTCCAGTACTTTAGTGGACATGGTGGATGGCTATAATTCATGATTGTGATTATGATTCATATTTGTATTCACGATATATGGAAATAAAAACAAGATTTCTTTTGCTTTTATTTGGGCCTAAACTCCATGGTTTCGATGGTCTCTGAATTGATGGTGTATTACTCTGTACATAGAAGACCCAGGCGTATTCAGCTCTGTTTAAAAACAGAGGTAGAGCCTGACCTGGAAGCATAAAGTTCCCTCTTTTAAATGTTTAATACCAGACATCCTCCGCCCCTCAATGTACTGGGGCAGAGTAATATCAGAAGGAGTGTTTTAGTAACTGAATTAGGGCTGCAACTAATGACTATTCTGATAGTCGATTAATCTATCGATTACTGAAACGATTAATCGGATTATGAATCACACAAATTCTCAATTGCTCTTATTTAGCCATCAGCTTTTAAATTTAGCTTGAGGTTGTTCGTGGCATGTGATGACTGAAAATAAAGATTGATATTTCATTCAAAAATGTCTTTTAATAAACTTTGCTGCATATTAGGCTACTATTGATACAAAAACAAAGAGAAATCTAGTTTTTGTCCATTTAAAACCGAGGACAGGCAAAGTGCTAATATAATTTTTTATTTAAATTGAAGTTTCCCTTTTTCCTGTGAACCAAGAACAGGCCAAGTGCCGATACTAAAAATAAATTAAAAATCAAGTATCCATTTTTTCTGTAAACAAAAGGACAGGGAAAGTAGCAGCAATAAAAACATCAAACAAAACTACAGTCTTCTTCGGACTGCATAATCGTGATTTTAAAAAAGACGTTTGTCAGGCAATATGATAACATTACGCTTTTAAACTCGTTTAAAAAAAAGTTTAAACCATATTTTTGTAATGGATTCTAGAATCCTACACACAGGTATATACGCTTATATAGCAAGCTAGATAACAGGCTATCTTACCGAGGCGAGTTTGCACCATCTACGTTACGATGTCAAACGTGCCTCTTCAAATGCTCGTGTCCTGCTTCCATGGAAAGCTAGGTCCGCCTTACAAATTTTGCAGTTTTTTTCCGGGCTATGTTAAGGGTGAAATTCTCCCATACTTTTGACTTTCTGGTACGCGATGGTGTTGCAACGGACGCTGCCATTGGTCTATGTTTTACCGCTATTGCACATGCGCGACGTTCAGAGATAGGAAGGGAGTGAGGTGTAAAACAACGTTTAGTTCAGCTGCACGGCACGAAAAACGTGCGCTATGACGTAACCAACGAATCATCGGCTATTAAATTCGTCGGCGACTATTTTTGTCATTGATTTTTGTCGACTACGTCGATTAATCGTTGCACCCCTAAACTGAATACAATGCTTTGCTGTTAAAATGAAGTAAAGTGTTACTTTATGCTTGAATGTTTTTGCTGTGCATGATAATTTTGTTAGAATGGTAACTTGACTCAAATTTTTTTAATGTAAAAGTGATTGTGGGGCTTGCATAAATATCCCATCTGCAATCCATTTGAGATAGTAAGTGGAAAAAGATTTATTACTTTTGTGTTGGAAAGAGCCCCCTCTAAACGCCTTTCATCCCCCGCCAGCCACTGTCTATTGCTCTGGGTTCTCTTAGGGCTAGCGTCTCCCCTTCGGGAGAAGTGGAGTTTATGACCTATACTGCAGCCAGCCACTAGATTGTTTTAGTCATTTTGTCTATCTTTATGGACAGTACAATGGTGCTTTCAGACAAAATACAAAGCAAAATTGCATATTTTGTTACTCTTGACTTTGGCCGCAGTAGCTTTGTGTTTGATCTAAACATACCTAAAGAGACAAACAAATGTCCTTGAGTTCGAGTGTTTCAGGGTTATTGGAACGGTGGTGTTGAGGTGCAGTTTTCACACTGCTGTTTTTCCATAATTTACATATCTTGTTTACCATTTTTCAGTAGAACTCAAGTTAAATTCTTGAGCACAGCCACCCATTAATTATCCAAATTAATTAACACCATGTTTGACTGGGGCTAATGACTTAGGTTCACCTCAGGTAGATGAGGCCACAAGCACTGCTCCGGCACATTGAGCTAAATCATCTGCTCAAATGACATGGCACTTATGATGAGCTAACGGGCCTCCAAGTTAAGCTCCATGTCATCAGAACCATCCTGTGGCCTACTTTGAGTCTGTCAAGTAATTTTTCAGCAGATCAGTTGCACTGTCAAAAAGTGCTGCTAATTGGCTGATTTAATGGAGGAAATAGGTCAGGGAATGAGGCACTTCCTGTCCATCTTTCTCCACTGAGAGTGCAGGTTACAGACAGGACTCAAGGCTGTAAACTATGTGATTTTGGCTGTTTTTTTTGAGACTGGTGACCAATTTCTTTACAGTGAATTAAGTGTATTGATGCCTCTTGCAAATTTGTCCTCTTTAAAAACAAAACTATGTATATTGCAGGACCTCTTACCAAGAAAGCATAAGCATGAGGCCCCCATCAGCATAACATAGGGGCTCACAGGTCTCTGTCTGCCGTTTGGCCACTTCAATTTTTCCTTCAGAGGATGAAATGAGTTGGTGATTGCTGCTTCACATGAAAACTCCTATTTGGTATTGAAGTTCTAAAATAATATCACATGACATAATAAACCATTGCCACTTGGAACACCTGCTGCTGTTTTTAAAAGACAGGCTTGTATAAAAACACAGTAATCAGAATAACAACCTGTGGATTGGATAGGTTTCAAAGTAGTGCAGAAAAGGGATGGATCCAGAACAAATTCATGCTGTTTTTTGATGGTTTCTACATAAATCAGTTTTATCCTATTGCTGCTTTATTTACATCAACTGAAGTCTTTATTGTGCAATTTAATGGCTTTTCTGTTGGCAGCTGTTTAAACCTGGGCCCAAATACAACAGCCTCAGACAGTAGATGTGATTGGATGCTGGAGAATGTGTGTGGATTGAAACACCCTTGGAAGAAGAGAAGGTAGATGAGGCAGAAATGATTGAGGGCTGTAGTCTCCCAAGGGCCTCCTCCTGATAAATGGTTCACCCCCTCTTCCCTCTAACCATCATTAAAAATGTCAAATGATTAAAAGCTGCTGTTCATAATCCCCCTCTCTACTCCTCTGTCACTGATGGGACATCTTCTTCCAGCTCAGCTGGCCCCTTTTTTTTTTCATCGTGTTGAACATGTTGAACTGCACTCCCAAGTGTCTGTGGGCTAAATTGGAATTGCACCTCTTTTTCCGCCAACTGATTATCCTTTTCCATAACAGTGGATAATAAAACGACAAGGCAAAGCAGAGTTGTATTGGCAGTACAGCCGATTCTACTTAATAGCTGTGTGCTATTGTCCATTCCACAGTCAGGGGGTTTAAATAACTTTCATATTCAAATTTGATTCTAATTAGGTCTATAAGGCAATATAAGTTCACTCTGCTTGTTGTTCACTGACTGACTGGACAGATGTGACAGAAGAAGTCAGGAGCTCAGCCGATCATGTGAGGATTCACATCAGGTCTGGACATGTCATGAGAATAAAACGGCTGTTTGTTTTTGTATATCCGAGGGTGTGTCCAGGTTGGGCTTTAAATATGGCTGCCGCTAAGAACTGTGGGGCGGCATGTTGTCATTTCCTTTCATAAAGGATGGTCCAATGTGTCCTATGCTAAAGGAGATAAGTTAGGAAGCAGTGCAGCTCCTTTCCTTATCCTTTAGAGAATTTGAACAGCTAATATATAGGGAGGCAGCTTAAATACTTCAGTATTTTTTCACTCAGAAAGATTCCTAAGCAAAATGGACCATTAGAATGTGCATGTGTGTTGCTCACACCGGAAGGCAAAATGTTTTATGCCTGTTGCAGTTGGTCACACTGGAAGATGGGGGGGTAAACTGACCATTGTAAAGAGGAGATGATATCGTTTGATGGCACACATTCTACAATAGCTATTTGACCATCTGACGAGCACTTCTAATGGCGCATACTGGCTGCTTGGGGTTAACTACTCATGAATATTAGGTGGAAAGTCATGAATTACCCAAACATTTTTTATTTGACCTTACTTAACTTTACTTAACCTTATCTATCTTATCTTTTAATATCTGCTTATTCAAGAAATCTCTGTGTGACTGTGGAATACATATCTCAAGAACCATTAATTGAATCGGCTCCACACTTGGCATGTGTATTGCTAAAGGCCCAAGGAAGTGCAGTGTTGAATTTGGTGTGATTTGGACACGTGATCCGGCAGCTGCGACTAATCAACGCAAGTAACGTTGACGATCATGACGAGGTCTATCCAAGACATGGCAACTGGGTGCTGCATAATGAGTTGAGCTTCAGCGAACTTTAAATAAACAGGTGAACAGCTCTTTGTGGATCACTGGTGGGATGAGTCCATCAGTTGGTCTTTACCTGCTCATTTACTGCAGGTCACTTTAAAGTTTCAGAAAGAAAGTTGCAATACCACAGGCCAAGCAAGCAGACCATTCCAAACAGGCAGGTCTGTAACTGGCACTGCACTAGTTGTATTTAATTAAAGATATAAAAGTGTTTATTGTAAAGAAAGCTACACCGATACTGAGGAGTACTTCATCTGTGGTTATCTGTTAGTATGGTGATTTCTACATTCAGATTTTTTTGTTTCCATGCCAGCTCACTACAGCAGCTCACTGACTGTCACTGGATGTGTGTGGGCAGAGTGGGAGGAAACAAGTTGCGATGGGCAATGGAGAGAAGACTACTGTGTAAGCCATCCTGCTGTCTTGTTAGACCACACACTATCAGGGCCTGGATATTAGGTAGTTAGGTGTGTTTGCGCGCGTGAAATAGTCTACATGTGTATTTGTTTTTTTTCACGGGGTGGTAATTTGGATTGCACTCTGTTGTCACCATATCTAAAACAGTGGATCACTTTCACAGCCATTATATTTACATCTTAGTTAAAAAAAAAAGAAGGATCCTATTTGAACTATAGTTTGTTGCCACACAAATGTTGTCATGGGTGCTCCTGGGATTATAGACAGTACGCTTTCATTAGTTAAATTTTACACTTTTTTTAATGTTACGTAAAGTTCCCTAATGAACTCGATACCTTAGGGGTTTTTGAGGAGCTGATGCTTTGGTGTTCTGCGTTTCATTTAATCAGCGTGAGAATCCACAAAGCCCCATTGATAACGGATTAATTTTACAACTTTTATCCAAACGAGCCCTGCAAAAGCCCAGCACTGCTCTCTTTGCCAAACATTCCCCAGTTGATAATTTGAGAGTATAATTATCGTGTGTGTGTGTGTGTGTGTGTGTGTGTGTGTGTGTGTGTGTGTGTGTGTGTGTGTGTGTGTGTGTGTGTGTGTGTGTGTGTGTGTGTGTGTGTGTGTGTGTGTGTGTGTGTGTGTGTGTGTGTGTGTGTGTGTGTGTGTGTGTGTGAGTAAAGAGAAGAACTTAAGACTGGCAGATCACATAAATCAAAGTTGTCCCTTAGGCTATACATGCAAATGTTTTCAATCTATTGAGTTATTGTTTTTTTAATCACTTTGTGTGTTAAAGATATGTGTACTAATTCATTAAAATCCTAAAAATTACAAGACCTATTTTGTATATTGTTGACTTGTGTGCTTACATTATTCAAAATGTGTTTAACAATTTTCAAACCCAGAGAAAACTCAAATTTGTAGGTGAGTGGACTTTTTATTTTGGTCGCCATTAATTGGGTAATTGCTTTACCCATGGCTTTGCCTGTCTCTGCGATAACTATAATACCATACCTCATCCATGAACATGAGTTGTGCCTGACTTGTTTTAGGTAGGTGTTGTGGCAATGGTGGTGAAGGCATCTCCCAGGATGCTTGAGGATATCATCAAACTAGGTCTTTTATCGTTTTAGTTGAAATCCCCCATAGTGGTTGAAGTTACATTGAAACAATTTTTCTCATGTTTTAAAATCTGCTATCTCTTCAAAAATGTTCACTCGGGAGACTGAATTTTTTTTACACGCGTTTTGAGATGTTGGACCACAGCGGTAATGTTAGCGCTGCTGCTGCAGCACTTCTGTGCCTCATCTGTCTGAAATGCTCTCTGGACTTGAATACATCATCCTTACTTGCAGTCTACATATATTCTACTATGAGATAGGGTGTGGTAATAAAACGATTAAGATAATTAGCGCGATAAAACTTTTCCTTTATGGAAATATAAGACATGGTCGATAGAACTCATTCCATCCATGTTTTGACCGACAACACGAACAGCCAATGGCAATGATAATAGCGACACGCTGAACCAATCATGTGGCTGGAATAGAGTTACAGCCATGTCAGGTTAGGTTGACTCACAAAGCAGAGTGTAGGAAGAGCAGCAGCACAAATGCTAATGTTTGGGCTCCTGCATAGAGGTGGACGACTCTGCATCGATGGAGTGACTGAACATAATCGATTAATGTTTTCCGCCACGTTCATTGTTTTAGTGGTTTTCCACCGCTGAATAATTATAACCAGCTCTGCTTCAGGACAGACGCTCATTAAAGGTCCGGTCGTCTTGTGTCAGAGTCTCTGTCGGAGTCTGTTTCCTCCTCACTCCCCCCCACTCACTTTACACTTTAACAATAAACACCATCACAATTTCAAGTTAATAGGACGTGTACAGGACTGACTTTGTTTGTTTGAGGTGCTTTGAAGGCTATGAGACACATGTTTAAACCTGCTTCACAAGACGTAACGTGACGCACACTGTCAGGACACACGTACACTCCTGCAGACAAGTTCTTCCCTGCAGATTTTGACTCAACGCAGTGTTTTAACTTCATTGTTGCAGAGGAAGTGACGCCCCATTTATCCAGGACCATGAATATGAATTCAGCAGGTATATAGATATTGACGGATATTAAAATATTTCCCAGCCCTACTATGAGTGTACATTATCTAGTAGAGTAGTGTGTGTGCTTATGCAAGTGACTCAAAAGCAACTTTTACTCCACAGTTCTCGGAACCCACGAGAATTGTTGCATAAATTTTTCTTATCACCAACTAAAGTTTCCAATGACAGACTGGGGGATGCCCCCCACTGGCATTTTAATGTTTGAAGAGAAGGCATCTGAAAATTTGATGAACATTAAGATTGCACAGGCTCATGAATATTCAGAAGTGCAGAGCCCCTCCCCCATCCTTGTCTCTCTGTTCCTTTTCTTGTCTTCCTTAGTAACTTTCCTATTTTGAGTTGTTTCGTTTTGGCCTGCATTTCAACTGGACCAAAACAAACAGGTTTCCTCAGGAGAACAACCTCCAGTTGTAGTGGCACTTAACATGTATAATGCAAAACATAATGTCAGAGCATCGTTTTTAATTGTGCCGTTGAGTGTTCAGTGCTGGAGATCATTAAGGCTCCTTGGCCTCTATCTCTCAAAATAACTGGTTAACTCAACTAGTTAAATAATACAACACTCTTCCTCATGTGTCCCTGCATCGTCCTGATCGAACATTTGCTGTTTTTCTCCACAGGAAACACCCAGAGTTTTGATACTGTGACCTGCACACTGTTCAATCGACAGAGATGCACTTTTCTCAAGACACCTGCACTCAGATGGATTAACAGGTTAGCTTTCGATCCCACACCCAACTGTGCTCATCCACATTACCAACTCCAGCCATGCTCTTCCATGTACACTCACGCTTCAGAAGTCGGTCAAAGCTAAACATTGTGTTAAATGATATTGGTGTGGACGGAAGGATGACTGTCTTCATTCAGTGAAGACTTGAATACACAGTGACCACAGCAAAGGAAAGTGATAATGAAGTGTCCCACAGGTGATGAGAGGTAGTGGATGGTAAATGATGTGAGGACAGATCTGACTGATTTCCCTGATCTACCTCACATTCTGAACCCTGCTGTGGAAACCTGATCAGACTGGTTTTGGGTTACCTGTAGACGCAGAGAAACTGATCCAAAGCAGTTGCTAAATATTTCATCAGGTCCTAGAAAAAAGAAGCTGATATGTAGGCCAGGCTTGGAGAGTTTTGGCTAAGGTTTCAACCCGTGGAAGCATACAACGCTAACCTAAGTGCCAAACTTTAGAATTGTAATGCAGCATGACCCAGGTGCAGGTTGAGCCGTGTCTTTGTATTTGTGTGAGAATGAAAGCTTCAGAATTTTAAATGGTTACCTTTGCCAAGGAGGTTATATTTTTGTCTGCGTTTATTTGTCTGTCGGTTAGCAGGATTATTGTAAATCTACTGGATAGATTAACAGGAAACTTGAGGGAAGGATGCCGTATGGGTCAGGAAAGAACTCATAAAATTTTGGTGCAGATCCAGGGATTTCTTTTTTCACCTTTAACGTATCGAGATAAGGTGTCTTTGAACATTTTGGTTGATTTCTCTGAAAAATTGTTTGACTCTTGATTAAAAAAACTAAAACATATGTAGGGGGTAGGAATGCAGATCCAAATATAAATCGGTGTCTAGTGGATCTAAATGTGTCTTCATAGGAGGTATGCTTTATTTCAGCCGAGATGTGGCCACAACTAGAGGTTTAGAAGCCTGTAACTACCACCGGTTTGTAGCTGAGAAATGTAATGTGGCCATAGTAATAAGGTTTGTTCTAATTTAAGTGGACTATTGGGCCTGAGGAATGCGCTCTACCATGTGCAATACTAGCTTCATATGCTTTTGGGATTTTGTTACTAAGATTAGAAAAAAATCTAGTAGATTTAAGACCACAAAACTTGGTGGAAGAATGAGGTGTGGGTCAGGGAAGAGCCCTTTATATATTTGCCTGAGCCTATTAGACTACAAGCAGGATATACACTGAACAGGTTATTTATTATCACATGACTAACGTGAACATACTGTACATGATCACCTTAGAATTGTATTTGTTTTTGAGCTTGTGAAAGAGGCGCTGATTCAACTCACTTGCAAAATCTCAGGTTGTTTCATAACATTTTTCTGTATATTGTCAGAATTACCTTACATGGTTGCTTCATCATAAATATTTGTTTTCATTGTATTGCAATCCAATACAGCACAACCACAGAATGAAACGTCAAATCTAAATCTTTTGACACCAAAATTAGTGGATACATGCAGGTTCTTGAAACACAGTTAAACCTGCTAAAAAGTCGGTTGACTCCTTATCTATTGCCAGCAGAGGAGTTCGGCCCTCTGCCTTTTTCCCCTAGTGCGTCATGAGCGATGTCACGAACACACCGAAAATGTATTCTCCCTTTCGTTGTCTTGCCAAATTCGCGTTTTTGCCTGGTTGTCATGTTTCCATCACTGCCGTTTGGAGCCACAGCTGAATAAATCCCACGTCTCCTGCAGTAATTTTACCAAGGGGTGAATGCTGATTTAATCTATTATATTTGCACACAAAAGCCAGATATTATTGATTATTTTGACGAAAGTTAATATAGAATAGAACTTTCTAGATAAGCTAGTATTTCTCTTTTATTGTTTTGTTTCTGTTTTCCTGCGTGGTTATTTACTGCGTCTGCAGCTCTAGTCAACACCGTGCAGCAACAACAGGTCTTATCTCTGTGAATGAACTGACTGTGAATAGCCATACAACTTGAATTTCCTTCTCTGGAAACTCAGTTGAGTTAAGGTGAACTCACTGACCCTTGCTACTATGTCTCCTTAATTTCCATATTAATTGATTGGAGAGCGCACAACAGACCCTGCAGCTATCGTGATAACCAGAATAGCATCAGACTTGTTGCACAAGTATGTCATGTTATGCCCTCACAATAATATAAAACTTAAGCAAATCAACATATAACTTAACATCATACAACTCTTTAATCTGTTTTACGGTTGCAGTTATTTAGATGTTTTTAAATGGAAATGTTTACAGGTATTAATCTTGTACACTGCTTACACTATGGATGTTTTCAGTGTCTAATAGAGATGTTCATCTAGTTTCTCTGTATATTTAATGATATAATAATTTAAAGTTCATTAGGTAATGCTACTTGTTGTGTTCGTTCTGATCTGTTCATTGAATCTAAAACATAGACTTTCCTCATTACTTCCAGTGTCTCACCCCGACAGGTGCTCGTATTCATTCATATTTGTACAGAGTGTCATAACATTGAACGCTGAGTATAGAGCTGGGAGAAGTTTCAGAATGAAGATTGGTCATAGTGATTGAAACTGTTAAGAGATAAACGATGCAATGCCAGTGTGTACTCACAGTGGTGTACCGGTTTGCATGAGTTCAGGGCCTGAGCTCACTGATCAATTCCAAACAAGTCAGTTAGTGCACCACCAGCAAATTATCACATTTGAGAACCAGAAAGCATCAGATGGTTTTATTGTATTTATTTTTAAATACATTGATTCGACGAATCAATTATCTGCATATAATGATCAGTACTGCACCCAGCAAATCCTGTTAATGCAGTTGAATGGTGTGCACACTCAATCAGTTAAATCTTGAAATTATGAATCTTTGCTGTCACATTCATAATAATATCATCAATGGCAATAGTCTATAAGCACAATCTTCCTTAGTGATGTTAAAGGTCAACAGAGAGGCTGCTGCATATCCCAGAGTGCACTGAGATAAAGAAGGAAATATAGAAACATGAGGCTGTAAACACCTATCAGCAATGCTTATTAATGGACTGTGGGAGGAAACCTGAGGATTCAGAGAAAATCTATGGAAACCATAATGTCAACATAAACTCTACACAGAAAGGTGTGAGGTGTGGGTGCAAGTCAATGTTGAAGTCTTAAAATTTAGATAAGTTAACCATGAATGGGAATATCATAATTGTTTGGTGGAATTAAAATAATTTGGTTGCCGTGTAAAAATTGCTTGGTTTACTTTCAGATCACACTTCACAATGTAAATATGTATTCTCACAGTGTGTATAAGAAATGGATTCTCAGAGGGTTAGCTTTGGCCTCTATACTTCCAACACGTGGTTGCCAACAGATTCTTCCCAGGGTAAATGGAGACATGGAGACGGCCAACTGCTGCTCATCCACAGCCGCTGGGCGTGTCTTTGTCTGAAGAGCAGGAAGTCATTTGGGCAAATAGGTCTGTTATTGACAAGCTTCACTGCCTCAGCTGACTAGACTCTTTGATCTGCACACTTTTAGGTCTGCTTCCATCGACTTCAGACAAAAGGAGGATGGATGTATTTTCATCACAGTGCAGTTTATGTTCATGCAGTTTCCATACCGATTCCTCATCTGGACTTTGTGTATAAGCTGATACCATTTACAGATTCCATACCAGTGCATTAAAAAAATCAACTTGTATAAGATATGTAACAGCTTTATGCTACTAACCCTGTATGTACAATTGTATCATTATATGACCTGTCTCAGGCTAAACCCTTTGACAAACATATGCATACAGAGAATGAATGCGATAGACTTTTTTAATTATCTAGTTTGACAGTCCTAACTGAAAAAGAACAAAAATAAATTATGTATTTGGCAACACTAGTGCCACAACCTGAAACTGATGTCTTGTAATCACATGCTGTGATTCTTGTGGCACTTTCCAGTGTGAAATATTGTCAAATTGTTGACATTTTAGCTAGTTCCGGCTAACGCTACTGAAAATAACTATTGGAAATAATTTTTTCTTTGCTACTCTAAAAACAGTACTTGCCAGTGGCAGTGCAGCGCAACTGCTGTTTTGGTGCGGTGAAGACGTGATTTCCGGAAAAAGAAAATTGCTAAAATACTTAAAGACATTATAATGTGGTATCAGTACATAGATTTGTGTACTAATGCCCAACCTGGCATTTTTGGCAGTATTGGAGACATTTCTGGTTCTGGAATCAAAACCTCTCTAATTTCCGTTGAGGGTTAACTTTTGCCAAACAAATCTCACCAGATGTATCAATTGGCTCTCTGAAATGTAGCTAAAAGTCCTTAGATTGCGTAATGATTTTACGTAGTTTTGTTTGACCTAATATGCATACGTCACAGGTTGGATAATTAGTGTGGTGTGTAAAACGGGTGGGGATGATGGTTATTTTTATTTTTACATGAACCATAACTAATTGACCTTCTCTATATTGTAGATGGGGATGAATGGTCTTTTCGAACATAGCTACGGAGTTTTCTTAAGGACTTTTCTTTTAGCCAACTTACATTTACAATCCCCCTGTCTTTTTCTTTTGACTTATTCATGAGTGAAATTTATCCTTATCACCCTATTGCTGTTTTCTTGCCAATTTACCAACTTTTCTGTGTCCTAACAATCGATTGGCTGCCTATCTGTCCTGTGTAAGCTGTTAGTGGTGTTCTCACAATGCTTTTTATCCTTGAATGACTTTGCCGTGTACCTACCCACAAACACGTAGACATGTATTGAATGCAGTCTGGGTGCACTCTTTCTGATCCCTTCTTGAGGTCACTCCGCTTCTTTCTGCACTCCATATCAATACCAGGCCACATCAAAACAAGGTAGTCCTCGGGCAAGCAGCAGCAGCCTTCAGCATGGATGACTGTTGTTGAATCAATTATGAATGTGATGAGTGTGCAGTTTTTGTACAGCGAAAGCTCCAGTGTGGTTTTTCCCGCTTGAGTTAATTTGAGCAAAGTCATATTGAGTTAATGTGCATGGATTTCAGCATGCAACACTTCCAAGGCGGAAGAGTGCAAGCATGCACAGAGGAATGCTGTTGTTTGCTGAGAAGGGGATAACAAGTAAGAGGAGGGCTTTCTTGTCTCCCATGGGAGAAAGATGAGGGATAGAAGCATTTATACATCAGAAAAGAGTGGGGGATGGTGTCAGAGCTGAAGAGAGTGGAAGAGAAAGAAGGCTTTGGTGGGGGGGGTGGTACCTTGTATCACACAAGCATATCTTATTCTCAAAAACCGCATCTTTCTGCTGGGCTTAACTCATTTAGAGCTGTCATCAGCCGCTGTAATCGGCGTCGCTACTGATAATGTGTTGACATGTGTTGACCAGCACATTGTTTTAGTTTCTCTAAAACAATTAAATGTATTATTACAACTTCTACTTCAGTATCACTATGTAATTGCTGTCATGACCTCAGCCACTTTTGGCTCCAGTCATTAGTCATCATTTACCCATAAGTGACAACGTACAGATGCTATTCTGGACAATAGCCTACTAGAAAAGGCTAAATTATTATCATTAGCCTTGTCTGTTAATTAGCAGGGAGAGGTTTATTAGCTGAAGAGATCAGACCACACAATTTACCCAATCTACTTCACGACTTGATTAGATAGATTTTTGTGAAGTGAAATATACATTATATATTAAATAGTATATAATTAAACTATGTTCTCTCTAATCAGATGTTAGTAAAAATGAGCTAGTGTATATTCAGCACGTGTGTACTGTTGTAAAGGTTAAAACCTTAATCCCTAATACTTAAACCAGCAAAATCACACGCTAGATTTTAGACAGAGAACCAAGACTATAGATCAGGGGTCGGCAACCTTTTTGACAAAGTGCCAATGTAAAATTAGTGTGCCATATCAACATTATTTTTAACATTAAGGTTTATTATTGAACCACATTAATATTTCCAACAGACATGTCATTTTATTCCATCCATATTGGCTATATATATAGAACAACACTTTAAAGAAACATGTTTATCTCATTATGATTGCAATAATAAGTTTGTCATTAACCCCACCAACCACACTCATATTCAGAATTGCGAAAGCTTGCTTCAACATGGTTTTTGGCAGTGGCAAAGACTTTGAGAGAGTTGACTTGTTTCCCATACCTGGACACTGCACGTTAGATTGATTCTCCCATGTCTACCTGATCTTTGAAACTTCTTTCGTGCGTTGATTCAAAGTGGCGCTTAACACCGGACGTTTGGCAAACAATATTTTCAAAACATAACGTGCACACAGCACGGTCCTTATGAAAGCCATAGTCTTCTGCCCATGAGGGCTGAAATGTCCGTGCCTTCGGTTTTTTAGCTAGCGGGGTTGCCGTCATCAATACACCTGAACGGCTGCACTTCACCGAGATTAATGTGGGGGAAATGCAAGCAGCGCCGGCTGGGAGGCTTATTATTTAATGGCGATTTTGCATCGAGCCTATGGTGCATTACTGGCACCTAGTGGCTGGGAGGTGTTAACATCAATCAAGCTAAATAATACAGGCTGCGTGACGGCAAGACCTTTGAACATTTCTTTAATAAGAAATCTCCTGTGTGCCAATGATTATGGCGCATTGGCACGCGTGCCTAAGGTTGCTGAGCCGTGCTATAGATTTAGTACAAAACAGGAAAGATTTCTAAAGAGCTGGTGTTTTCTGCAGCGCTCTTTCTTGACTGGTCCTCTGTCTACTCTCCAAGTCAGCAGAGAAAATTGGTCATTAGCTGTTAGTTTTCGAATTTGGTGTGTGTCAACATTTCTTTCCACCGTTTTCTAGAGGCACACAGTCGGTGCGTCTGTGAGAGAGTGGGTGGTTTTGTGCTGCTCGGGAAAGACTTGGAGCGTGCTCCACACTAAGCCCTCCCCTCCTCCCTCCTCTCTTTCTCACCCTCTCTTCCCTCCTCCCTCCCTCCAGCAGCTGTTTTCCAGTCTTAGCTGAGAACTGGAGCCAAGCTGTTTTTCCCCATCCTCGCGTCACAAGCAGGAACTCACCGACCTACCAACAAACACAAACCGACACACACACTCCTTTTTTTCTTTTTTTTTCCTTGTCCGTCTGTGCCCTGTCCCACACATCTGGCTGTTGACTGTGTACCAACCTCATTTTGGACTAGAGACTGAGGAGCAAGTATTCCCACTCCTCTACTTGGCGGCTGAGATTGCGTGTTCACATTGCTGTGTGAGAGCCGCCTGACTGTTTGGGGAAATGCTTTCATGGTAAGATGTCTCTCTTCTCACAGGCCACGTCTGTCTCCTGACCTCTTGTGATTTCCTTCAGTCTGTGACATTTTCTCTGGTTTCCCGTCTCTCTCTATTGGCAGGACTGTTGCTGGGCTTCTCCCATACCGACAGTTTATCAAAGTCTTTTTGTCTGGGTTCTTCCGTGTTGTCAGGCAGTTTGAGTGTCCCAGAAAAGTCTTGAAATCAATGACAACTTCAAAGCTGTTAAGTTCTTTTTTTGTTAGAAAATATAGGTTTTTGATGGAGTTAAAGTGTAGTGATATTTAAATTTTAAAGGCCCCTACTTTCCATACTTACAAAATTGGCTTCTTATCTGTAGTGTCTACTTGTTTGTAGTTACATTTTTCATGTTTGGGTCGGCATGTATAAAGTACGAACTGGGTGTTCAGCTACAGTTCGTCCAGCCAGTCCTCCTCAGCACGGCTATAGCCAGCATTAGACCTCCAGTGTAGTGTTTCACACACGTGCGCGTCTGAGAGGTGGGAGAGTGAGTCATAACTGAAGACTTTCTGTTTTGTGTCACTCTGCTTACACATGAAGCCTGTGCTAATTACACGTTAATAAAAACTTAAGAACTGTGGTTGACCTTATCTGGTCTTCCAGTTTTTGCTTTTTATAATAATCATCACAACCTTGACATAATTTATTATAAATCTACTGCGGGTAACAACATATACACAAGTTTTGTACAAATCCCAATAGATAAGATGTTGTCATTTAATAATGGCTAATAATGTTCCTCTCAAATACACATGCTGTAGTCTAGTAGATTTAACCTGCTAAATAATATGTTCAAAGGCAACAACAGCACTTAAAGATAGGGTTGGTAATTTGTTTCTGAAATATATTTGTTGAAATCCTCTTCACGTCACCATTAGAGGTGTGCATCTTTACTAGCCTCATGATTCGATTACGATTCAGCAGTCAACGATTCGAACATCGATGCATTTCAATGTATCCCATCCACAATTTTCTATATTACTGCACATAACTGCTTTTTCATCAATTAATAAAATCACTCAGACAAACATGAACTCCCGTTTTATTTAGAATGTGCTTAGAAAATATTATCTATTGTTATTTTAATTGTGCCGGACAAGGACAAACTCTGATTACAGCATTTACTGTATCAATGTGGCACCACCTGGCCCCCCTTGGCAGCACCACTGCACTGAGGTGCATTACTGCGCTGGTCAACAAGTGACTCTGCTCCTCTGATGTTTTCTGATCACTCACACTTAGAACTGCTCTTTATAAAAACCTGCTGAATTCATATTTATGTTCCTGGATAAACAGGGCGTCGCTTCTTCTGCAACAATGACGTTAAAACGCTGCACTGCGTCATAAGTGCGGAAAGAACTTCTGTCTGCAGGTGTGTGTGTGTGCGTGTGTTTTTGCACGTTTCTGTTACTCTTCAGAAGAACTGATGATCACTAATCAATGATTTCGGATCATGACTCCGGATAGTTCCAGTCACTTTAAACCTGATGTCCTGACTTTGCGCGTCACGCTACATGTGTCCCATAAACTCTGCAGCGAATCAAACAAACACAAAGTAAAGTCCTGTGCGTGTCCTAATAATTTGTGATCAGTGATGGTGTTTATTGTTGAAGTGTAATGTGAGTAGGGTTGCAAAATTCCGGGAATATTCAAAGTTGGAAACTTTCCATGGGAATATACGGGAATAAACTGGAAATTTTGTGGGTAATTTATACTAACTGTATTTACCTTGTCATATACAGATATAAATATAAACATTTTGTTTTGTCATAAGCTGATTTGAGCCCTGAGGAAACTTTCGGCACTTGACTATATGCTTCTGCATCTTTGTGGCATTCTTAACATAGGTCTTTGCACAGTACTTGCAAATGTACACAGCCTTTCCTTCTACATTGGCTGGGGTGAAATGTCTCCACACATGAGATAGTGCACGTAGCATTGTTCTGTAGAATAAGATGAGAAAAAAGCTTGTAAAAAACACTAATGCAATGCCAGAGATATAAATAGTTAGCTAAACAATTGGAATCGTCTTTAAAAATATTTTACAATTGATGGATAAATGAATAGAAATAGGCTAGATGAACAATCCTCAATCAGCATGCTAATATATTTTTCCCAGTAATATCATCAAAACTTCCCTGACTAGTCCTTGGGCTAATGCAGTAGTGTGGCCTAAATAGCCCTGCTGTAGTGTGCAGGATGCTGGGAATTATCTGTGCATGTGATGGAGAAATGCACAGTGCAGGGTTGAAATTCAACGTGCAGCGTGTGCTGCATTCCATACATCTTTAAAATAGAGTTTTGAATGACATTTTTATTGCTCAGCGTTTAATTTGCACCAATTCTTTTTTTCAAAATTCCCGAGCTTAACTTCCCATGGATAGTTTCCGGAAAGTTTCTGGAAATTTACCGGAAATTGTCCGCCCCTTTGCAACCCTAAATGTGAGCGCAGGTCAGAGGAGGAAACAGAGGCTGACACAGGACGACCGGACCTTTTAATGAGCGTCTGTCTGATCCTGAAGCAGCAGCGTTATAATTATCCAGCGGCGGGACATCGCTAAAACAATGAATGTAGCGGAAAACGCGAATCGTTTGTTCTGGCACTGCATCAATGCAGAGTCGTCGAAGTCCGCATCGTGATGCACCTAAGAATCAATACATATCCACACCTCTAGTCACCATAGCCATCAATAAATTGCCAGATGAAAAAAAGAAATAAGCTGGTCTCTGTGGCCCTTGCAATACTTTAATAAACACAACCAATCATTTCATTCAGACCAAATGTCATTGGCTTGCGTCGTCCTTCATGTTTTCAAAAATTAAAAATACAATAAACAAGCCGTGGTTGTTTCAACAGAGGAGATTGTGTAGCCGGTTGCGAACATGGAAAAGCAGTGGAGAGGATAAAGAGGGCTGAGTGAAGCACTCATTTGCTAGTTCCAGTGTGTAGAAATGGACGATAGTATTCATAGTTATGTTCTCACCAGTATATTATTTATCCAAGATAAGATTTTATTTTTTATTTTTGGCTAAGGACGCAGAGACCACGGACCGCTCCGCGGCTGGGAGAAGGCGAACAGCCCGGCCGCATCGTACCAAGTCGGGGGCAGACACCACGGATCCATCTAGTGTTAATTTGGGGTCTTTTCATACATGTTTGGACTGAAAAGTAATTTTTTATACATTTCTTAGCAACTCTGTCAGAAATTTACTTTTACTAACAATCTGCTGCTCTGTTCATGTTTGGACCCACTTGTACAGACACTCGGAACTCCTGTCTAGAAAAAACTGCTGAAGTCTCCCTCTTAGGACAAATGCATTCCAAGGCTGACTGCTGTCTCACATTGCCTTTCCTCTTAAGCTAAATGTTGCTCTTAAACCTAACCCCACTCTACAGCCAGCTGACCACTTGCATGCTCATAAATATTACCACTTTATCTTAATTGTAAATGTGAAATGACAAGTTTTGCTCAGGTGTGTGTGTGTGTGTGTGCGTGTGTGCGTGTGCGTGTGTGTGTGATATTTTCACACCAAGGGAAACATAACTGGAATAAAAATCTGTCTAAAGGTCACACTTATTGTTCAGTTAGCATACATATTGCCATCTGTTTATCTGCCCATTTATTGTCTGTAATTGTTGCTATGCTCGCCTGCCAGTTTTTCATTGTCCCAGTGAGAGGTTGTGTACACGCTCATACCCATGTCGTCATTGCCACCAGCTGATTTTTCTGGTGCCGGTGTGCAGATAAGAGTGTGTGCGTTTGACTGATACTTCAAAGTCACCGTGCATGCGTGTGTTTTAAGACTGGCTGTGCGTGTTTGATATGCTAACAATGGTTGTCGCGCTCCCAGCGGCCTTCATGTCACTGCCTTCCTTGCTCGAAATAACAAGTTTGTGCCATGGATTCTGGTCAAGTTGCATATTCAACAGTCGCAGCTCCGCCTCGCAGATCTACTCCCAGAGCTTAGGAAAATCACTAGGCTGATCCTTTTTATTTATTTATTTTTAAAGAAGTGGGGCAGATAAATTGAAGTCAAACATGATGGCGATGGTGCCGAGATTGTCTTTGGGTTTTGTACTGGATAATCTCTTCCACTAAACTGGGCTTTCTTAATCTAGAGAAGTGTTGGAATAAACTGCACTTTATATCCCCATTTTCTTACACTATTTTCCCCACTCAGGTTTCCCACTTTGACCCATCACTCACCTGCCCTATGTGTTTTCTCTCCTCCTTAATCACTTCTTTCAGCTTTCCACTCCATCACATCCCTCTCTGGCTTCTCCTCGCCTCATTTCTTGACTCCTAATCAGCTCTGACCTTCCTCCCAGACAGCTTTTCTTCAGTCCCTTCACTAACCTATTTAATTTAAAGAAAGCAGCTGCAACAATACCACTCCAGGTGATGCTCGGTGAAAGCGTGAGGTCGTTTTTTGTTCCGTACAAGTACTGCACATGCCAAACACCTGGATGTGGTAATGGAAACTGCAGTAACAGTTGGTGATAGCCTGCTCTTGAAGTTAATTTAGTTGTAATAATTTTTTTGAGTGTGCTACTTCAGTGCTTTCATTGAGAGTCACTTCATGGTTCTGATTGCGAGTGTGAAATCATCATCTACTCTTTTTGCCACATCATGACCTCAGCTCCTCATCCCATTTCCCTGTGCTGATTTAAAATGAATGACTCCTGGCTTTGTCTTCAGCATCATAAATGCTGTTGCATGGCAGCAGAACGACTCAACAAATGTGCTGAGTATTTTTAGGAAATACTTAAATGACTGTGGGGTGTCCACAGATGTTTTTAGCAGAGATGTCTCATTGCTAAGGTGAGGGTTGTCTGCGTGCATAAGAAGTGAATACACTTGCTTTATACAGGGCATACATTTGATGTCACCAAGTTAATTGATTAGGGCTGCAGCTAATGGGTATTTACAACATTGATGGATCTGTGGAAGTTTTCATGATTAAGCATGCTCACTTAAGGGAATTTAGACCATCTTTCACTATTTTCTAACATTTAACACCACAGTGGCATCTTTAGGCTAAATCCATACTGCTACATTTGTTTGAAATATCAGTTCAAACTAAAACGATCTGTCCACACAAGGGTTTTGGCCCTGTATCACTTATAATCACTGGCCGTACTTGCATGCCTGAAAATGCATTTCATGTGACCATTCATGTACACTGGGCATGCACGTTCCAGTGTAAATAGAAAGGCCTGCGTATGCTTGAATATTAGCTTGTCTCTTACGCATTTAAGCTGTTGTAGCATTTGGCAAACACAAAAGGGTCAGCAACACCGGTTATTGAAAAATCCATGTTGTGTTCTACACTTGTAGTGAAGGCTAATGCTCTTTGTTTTCTTCTGGAAAGGAGTCATGTGATAGGAGCCTGACAATCGGCGAAGCCTACGTCATGACTGAAATGATCCAATCAGCAAGCGATTGTGAGAGTCTACATCATAGTTTTAAAATATTTGTTTCTGGCCCTTCACACTGGCCATACACCTCCCCCAGAGTTATTAAACTAGAACATGGTTTCGAAACTTCTCCATTGTAGCAGCTCTAAAACTCAGAGGTAGTGTGGACGCCTGCCGTGTCCATAGTAAGTTGATGGGTTTAAAAGCTAAAACGTAGTAGTATGGATGTAACCTAAATTTGTTTTCATCCAACGGGCCAGTCCCCCAAAATATCCAGTTTAATTTAAAGTCCCCCTCCAGTAGCTTATTACACCCCTAAAACTCTTAAAATACCACATTTATGTTTGTCATGAGGAGCCTTTTACAGCTACTGAGCCCCACCCACATGTTGATAGGATTGGATTCTTAGGTTTGTGACATCACAAACCTTGGCTGTTTGAATCAGATTGGCATTTATTCAATGTCGTTTTTCGCTGGTGTCATGGTGTTGTCTGATTATCTCTAAAAATATGCCCTTTATCATGTAGGCTAATCAGGGCAAGGAGGTAGGTGTGTTTAAAATGTGGTCCGTCGCACTCTTCACTGGCTCATCTCAGAATTAAGTCACAATGTTGCATTTCACTCACTCACTCAACTGACATCTCTGACTCGCTACAGTTTAAAAGTTGATTTCTTGAAATGACGCCACAATATCAACACTGATAATCACATAATGATCGATACTTGTTCTGAAATGAGTTAAATCTTTCTTTTTAGAGCAGCACACGCATCCATCAGCTTGTCCCTCTTACTCTCTCGCTGACACACACAGACACACGCAAAACATTGTCGTCGGACATGTGTTAACTAAGGCTGTGTAAAAACAACAGAATTTGTAGCTCAATTTGGTTGGCAGTGCACAGCGCGAATGATGGAGACAGAGAGGAGCAGTAACTTACTTACAGAGCCGGTTAAAAACTAAAAACTTTTTCTATGGTCCAAACATGCATGAAAACACAAACAACTAGCGGACTTAGTGGAGCTGTGCATGGCTCCCTGGGTGTCAGAAAGACTTTATCACAGTACACTTAAGCATTTGTTTATTTATTGCAAGTCATATCATCATTGCAACATTCAATAACGTAATTGCATGTTTTCCCAATATCATGCAGCCCTAATATGAGCCTCAATCACATTTCTTTGCCCATAGGAATCAACCAATTTCTTTTGGATATATTGGCAGCTATACTGTTTTATGGAATTTCTTTACTTCCTGATATTGGCATCAGACCACAAACCTTCATATTGGCCAGGCTCTATTAAAATATTAGAATATTATTTAAAGGCCTTATCTCCCAGCTCTAATGACAAGTCTAATACTGAGAAACTCTCTCTGAATAATGTAAAGACTTAGACAGAGCTCTTAGATTTAAGTCTTTTGGATACACAGCTGAGTACAAATGAAGGCACGTGTGTGAGATCCACACTTGTCTGCTTTAGTTGAATTGCAGACATCTGTCATGTCACTGTATGATTTCTTGTATCAGATTTTTTTCTCATCTCCTTCTGATCCCTGTAAATCATCTCTTTAGCTTGTCTGATAAATGCTTGGCCTAGTGTTTCCACCACTGTTGGTAAATGCTTGAAGAATTGGCATCAAAATCTGTTCGTGCATAAGGGCCTGTGTATGTTGTGCATGTTACACAGATGCACATAAATAAATGTCAGCCGAGTGTGTTGAGTGCTGCTGTGATCACTTTGTCAACTTTTGCATTGTGCTGTGTGATAAATAGTCATGGAGCCATTTTTATGTGGAAATGGCTCCATGCATCAACTCCGGGGGTATCAATGAATTGATAATGACACGGAGAGCTTGTCACTAATCATGGATTGTGGTCATGCAATCGTGTTCTGCAGATGACTTTGTCTGCCAGCATGTGTCTGCTAAGGGTTTTGTCATTGTCAAAGACGTAGCCCATTTATCAGTTTGTCATCCGTCAGACTTTTACCTTTCATCTCCTCTCTCAACCTATTTGCTTGGGGACGTGTAACACTCAGCAGTTTATTGAAGGGAAACACAAGTTTTCAGACATGAACTCTCAAATCTCTGGACCATGGGGTTTGGACGTTCTCCAGAGTTTGCCTTTCACATATGAAGAACACAGCTGGACATTCTCCAGTCAGACGGGTTCACAACAGAAAAATCTCTGGAGCTTTCAGGCAAGGGTTAGTGCAGCATACAGGAGGCAGGACATAATGTATTAACTCCATTATGGAGAACACACGTTTTTCTTTACAGACCATCAACTCCTGCAACTCCCCATATCACCATAAGCTCTCGAATCTGGTTGTCTTTCCAAGGTGACATCTTTGTCCGTGTCATCTACGTATATGGCACCTCTTTTCCATCTCTGAATTCTATCTGGTCGGTTTTATATCCGTTGTGTGTCAGAAACGTCATCAACACGCTCATGGTGAATCCTTTGGATAATCTCCTGCTGTATTCTTATATGGGCTCACTCTGACATTATTCTTACTTTGTGAGCTCTGTATGGACTTGCTGTTCATGTGTTGTCATTTACTGAAATTTAAAAGTTTAAAACATACGAGTTTTGTTTTGATTGCTACATCTGTTTCTGTATATTGTACTCCCTCATACACACAAACACACACACCTGTGGGGGTTTGTGTCTGGCTCCCAGGGTGAAACACTTTCTGTACTTTCCATGGAAGATTCATGTGGAGATGTTTTCTAAGAAACTATAGGGGAGTAAGAAAAAACAAATGAGTGATTCCTTATTGGAAGAACTGATGTCAGTACAGTTTCTCTTGACTTGGTCACACAGGGTAACTATGCACATGTTTGGAAATATCTCAGAGCTTTCAGTTCAGGATACATTCTCCTATAAAGACTTATAAAAGATGAACTGCATCACATTTGTTTGCTTGGTGAAGAAGGGATTGGCTAAGAAGAGGGGGAGTACACACTGCATTACTTTATTCAGAGGAAGTCTGCAGCGTGTTTCAGCACATCGTCACTGTGTGCGAACTCGCACGTCTCGATTGCTCCAATCTTTTAGTTCATAGTTTCTTTTTCATTTTACTGGCAACGTAAAGTGACATACTTTTGGACACAAAACACTAATGATTTTGTCCACACTACATATTTGCTAGAGTATTAGTTTTCTACAGAAATGGAAGTGAATTGAAGGTTATCCTTCAATTCTTATCATATTGCTTACGTGTTGCCAGCCAGGCACATGAATCAACACTTACTTTATATCTTTGGTGGCATCTTTTAAATGTTTTAGGCAACCAGTTGTCCAAAACCCAACAATCATTTAGTTTAATACATTTGGTTTTATCAGTGAAAAACAGTTGTTTAAACAGATTGTCATGGTGTAAGTGTTTCTTTATTGTGCAAGAAAAGGTATCAAACTATCCCCTTTTAGACCCTGGATCTATTCAATTTTCCAGATCTTTTTTGACGATCAACAAGCTGATAGATGTAATTATCAACTAATTGCTGTAGTTCCAAAGCTTAGTGTGATGTATGATGATTTTTATTTCCCAAAATGTTTTTGGGAAGTCATAGTTAAAAAAAACAAAGTGAATAGTTTGAATTTATACTTTTATTGGACAAAATGATTCTAAATAATGCATGTTTTGCATTGAAATACTTGTGTTCTGTATCAATTTCAGAATCACATTAGTTTACCATTACGCCAGAGAATTGTATGAACAAAAATCTGAATCAGTTCTGTCGCTTGCTGATTAGCCAGGAGCCAATAATTTATTTGATTTTATTTTGTTTCAGGAGTGTGGTTTCCCCCAGCTGACGAGAGCGTGTGTCCAACGGCATTGTTCCACCCAGGACCCACTGTGTTGCGACTGCGCCCATGAGGTAACGTCAGGACCTACCCCCCCCTCATTACCACCCTTGGTCCGTCCATCTCCCTCCCCTCTGTCCCGTCCTCCATTGGACCTACCCAGCCATGGGCCAGAAGATCTCAGGCAGTATTAAGTCTGTGGATGTACGTGGGGAGCCTTCATATCAGCCTGTGCGCCACGAGCTGCGGGGACTAGATTTCTGTCGGCCCCCCAGGTTGGATTTACTGCTGGACATGCCACCGGCCAGTCCTGAGAATCAACTTCGCCACGCTTGGAACGCCGATGACAGGTCCCTCAACGTCTTTGTTAAGGAGGATGACAAGCTGACGTTCCACCGACACCCCGTAGCACAGAGCACAGACTGTATCCGGGGCAAAGTGGGTTACACCAGGGGCCTCCATGTTTGGCGGATTCACTGGCCTGCCCGACAGAGAGGCACCCATGCTGTCGTGGGCGTGGCCACTGCTGAAGCGCCTTTACATTCAGTGGGTTATTTGGCCCTGGTGGGCTCGGACTCTGAGTCCTGGGGCTGGGACCTGGGTCGGAACAGACTCTACCATGATGGAAAAAACCGACCGGCTTCCACATCTGCGCCCACGTACCCCTGCTTCCTGGAGCCAGACGAGTCCTTTGTTCTCCCAGACTCTCTGGCAGTAATACTAGACATGGATGAAGGAACGCTGAGCTTCATGGTAGATGGACAGTATCTGGGAGTGGCTTTTAGAGGGCTAAAGGGCAAGAGACTGTATCCCATCGTCAGTGCTGTGTGGGGGCACTGTGAGGTTTCTATTCGCTACGTCAACGGACTAGATCGTAAGTGACACACACACACACACACACACACACACACACACACACACACACACACACACACACACTACTAAACTATACAGGGGTTGGGTCGAGCAGTGTCAAGTGCTTTTGCACACTTGTACAACTTCTGAAGATACTACAACAAACCTCTCGATTGGTTGACAAAATTGTTGGCTATAAAATATGAAAGGAAAATAACAATATAGAAATATTCAAGGATTATGTTGTGACATAAACGACAAATTTCACACAAACTCTGTACAATCTTCTAGCACTTGTTTTTACTTGGCGGGGATCTCCTTGTACAATTGCAGGAGAACACAGTTAACTGAACCTGATTTGTAGTACAGGTCTACATTCTATTTATAAATAATAATTTAAACTACATTAGCTCTGATAAACTTATATTCCTCTATATACACTATATAAAATCAAGACTACCTGTTTTGGTGCTGCTGTTTGCATTGCAGAAATGTGGAACATAATTTTTCAATTGTAAAGATGTTTATTTTCAGACATTACTTACATGAGTCCAGAAAGAAAATGCAGGGTTTGACCTTAAGTGAGGAGGAGGGAAGGGAAACCAAAGTATAGGAAAGACAGACATGCGTATTCAGTCATCAGTTATGGGCTATGGTCAGTCATCTGTCTGTGTCTTTTTGCACTTGTATTGAAAATAGACAGAGGATCAGGCAGCTGAGTTATTTTGAAGTCCTTCACCCAACCCCTAACCCCCGGAGAAGTCCCACTCATGCAGTTCTTAGTGTGGTAGAAGTGATATCAAACCAGTGCATCCTTAACAAGGCAAAGCTGAAAAGAGCTTCCTGACAGATTTGTCCTGTTTTCATCAGAGAACATGATACGCAGTGCCCATTTCTGTCTGCGCTGGTCTATAAAAAGGCCAACGATGAGCGAGACTGCTGTTTGTTGACCAACATTAAGCAGCTTTTACAGGCTGCTTCCCTGTATCTTTTTTAGCTCTCACCCAAGTCTTAAGACAGCCACACTCAAACATACGCAGTGAGATAAATTTAAACTGTGACCTACAGTAAGTCCTTATAGGTGACAGTGGGTACCTGGTTCAATACCTGGCTCCTCCAGAGACTAAGTCAAAGTGTCCATGAGGAAGACGCTGAACCACTAATTGCTCCTAATCCTGCATGTTAATGTGAGTGTAAGAGACCTACATTGTAAAGTTGTCATTATCTAAGAAAAGTGATACATTAATACAGTCAAGTTTCCCCTATCTGTCCTATTGTCGATAACTTCCTCTATGACGCAATCCAGAGTACCCTGACTTGATGCTGTCAGCTCATCCCACATCATAGAACTTGAACAATTGCCATGCAAATTCAACTAATGGATAAAGGAGCAGAGTCTAATTCATGTGCCTCTGTAACTGCTCCCTCATTTCACAACGGAGCCGTTTATAAAACAGTTAAGTTACTGGCAGAACTTTGATGTCCGACTGTTTGTTTCTGGATTCTTAAACTGATCTGAAGTTATTTGGACAATATTTCACCACTCTCCTGAAGAAAGATCAGTGTGTCTGTGTCAGCTTGCCCTTCTCCAAGTTTACTTCGGCCGTGTCATGCTTGTCTGTTGAATGTCATCATTCCAACCAGTAGAGTCACTTCAATATTGAGAACTGCACCTCTAGATTGTGTAATAGCCTTCAGCCCCCCTACTCCTGCACGTTGCAAAAGGATCTAAACCAGGCTGGGGCTGTCGCAGGCAGTAGCCGTTTTCAGACATGACCTCCGGGTAAATCCAGAGAATAGAAGTTTACCCAGAGTTTGCCCCTCCCACATGCACAACACAGCGGGAGGTTCTCTGCACAGACACGTTTTACCACAGCATCAAATCCTCTGCATTATTCAGGAGAGAGGTGGAGCAGCCTGGTGCAGCAAGCAGAGGCAGGAAGTGACGTATTTACTCCGCTACGTAAATCACGTGATCATGTTTACAGCACCCGACACCGTTGTCAGCTCTTATCACCACAAACTCTTGACATCTTCGTCAGTGTCATCCACGTGTGTGTCACCCCTTAGTCACTGGGAGATACTTGTTTTATTTTTGTTCATTTGTTAATTTTTGCATCTGTCATGTGCTAGAAGTGCCATCAACCCCCCACTTGCTCGCATTGAATCCAGCGGGGACCCCCTGCTGTGTTCACATCGACGTCTCCGTGATTTCTACAGTCTTTATACTAGAAGGCCAGACGGATAAAGTCTGTAGAAACTGCAGGGCGTCTCACTCTGACATTTGCGCTGACACATGCACCTCCTCCGGAGAAAATATGGAGGGACTGCGGGGGTCCAGTGCATGTCTGAAAGCGTGCGTGCGTGCCCAATAGAGGAGGAATTCTGGAGGATGTGCCTCTTGAGCTCACCATCTTGCATTGTAGGAAATGCCAGATTGATGTTAAAAGGCTCATACAATGCAAAATGTCACACAAATTTGAGTGACCATTGTCATCTTTGTTGTATGAATCTTGTCTTATTGTTTTGGATTTACTGGGGGAATTGGCGAGAGGAAATTCTAGAAATGCTGATATTTTAGAGGCATCAGCTGTTATTGTACCAACAGGGACATAATCTAGAATCCCCTCATGGTTTTGTTCATCTACCAGTCAAGTTGCGCAAAATATAGTCGAAGCCTCCCTTTTGTTCCTGTGATGAGTAGAAATGGCCAAAGTAGTTTTTTGTTAAACATTGTCACTGAAGTTTGACCTCTTTTATATAAAATGTCCTCATTATGGCATTTTATCCAATTTGATATGTGAATGAAAATTTGTCATAAGGGTATTAATTTGGCCAAAAGGTTTTGTGAGGTCACAGTGACTTTGACCTTTGACCACACAATTCTCATCAGGTCACTCTTGAGTCAAAGTGAATGTTTCAGGGTTGGGCAAGATGCTAAAAATGTCCAATCGGCCACCGTCAACCCTGTGTGTGTGTGTGTGTGTGTGTGTGTGTGTGTGTGTGTGTGTGTGTGTGTGTGTGTGTGTGTGTGTGTGTGTGTGTGTGTGTGTGTGTGTGTGTGTGTGTGTGTGTGTGTGTGTGTGTGTGTGTGTCAGAATCAGTGAATGCATGGAAGAGCTTTTTGCAAAGGACAATACAAAATCATCTATTTGGGATTATTTTGGCTTTAAAACGGACACAACCAGCAAAGCTTAAACCAAAGTGAAGTAAGTTGACGTCTTTGCCAACATGTAGTGCTGCAAACGTTTCTAGAGACAAAGACAGATTTCAACTGATTATGGATTCCGACAATTGACTATATATTTGTCCGATTGCCCAACC